>NW_024621650.1:0-1055 GCF_008729295.1 Plectropomus leopardus | reverse complement strand
CGTATTTTTGGGAATGCCAAGGCTTTTTGTCTTTCTGTTTGACCTGTACCTTCCAAGATGATGAGATGTGTTCAAGTCCTCCTCCCTGATTGTCCAGTTCGGCGTCTCTAAAGAGTCCTAATTGTTTCAGACTTCCTCTGTTTGAGAATAACGGAGGTCACTGAGCTCGGGGAACCTTCAGTGCAGCAGAAAGTTTTCTGTGCCATGTCACAACCCTGTGTCTGAGCTCTGCAGGCAGATCCTTCCACCTCACGACTCTGCTTTAGTCATCTGAGAGACTCTCCTGTGTGCTCCTCTCTGCGTGTCTCTCCAAATCAAGTCCAATCAGCTGAACTCACCACAGCTGGACTCCAATCAAGCCGCAGAAACATCTGAAAAATCAAGACACCTGAGCTAAATTTTAAGTGTAAGAGTGAAAAGACTGAATCCATGATTCAAGATTCAGCTTATTGAGCATTTTTTATAAAAACAGATGAGCTGCTGTTATGTGCAGTGCATCAGAAAACACACTGCTGTTTATTCCTCTGTCAGTTTGATGTCACTAAAATATAGATAGAAAATCCTGTTTTGTCATTATTGTGTCTTTGTTTAAAATATTCTATTTCAAAACACAAATTTAAAACAAATTGATGTGGTTTAGCTTGTTTTTCAGATAAGTTTGCTCATTAACCCTTTAAAACCTGAATTGACATCACCTTTCTTGTGGTGCATCCAGACAACTTTTACAGGTATTTAAGACTGTGAGCCAATTAGTTTGATTTCTGTCAAAAACGTGAGAAGGAAAAAAAAAAAGCAATGAGTAACTTGGCAATAGATGTCCTGCATATTGCAATGTTTAGTTTTAAATAAGCTTGGGAGAATGTACAGAAACCTATATTTATTCGTTGTTATCTTCATTATTATTTAAATTTCTGTTACAGAAATTAAATGTATGTAAATGCATATATGTTGCAGAATTATTATTGTTATTATTATTGTTGTTGTTGTTGTAGTTGTTATTATTATTATTATTTTGCACTTTTTCCCCAGGTCATTTTCTTTTTAGTTATTTTTTA
>NW_024621649.1:0-1848 GCF_008729295.1 Plectropomus leopardus | reverse complement strand
GTTGTAAATAACAATTAAATTATAATAAACAATGAAATTACAGTAAGGACAGTGTAGTTAGTTTGGCCCCAGTTTTTTTCTGCAGTTTTACCTGCACCTGTGTGCCTCAGGGGTGTAATGATTAGTGACTGATCTGGATCGATGCATCGATTCAATCGATCCAATATTATTGATGCAAGAGAAAACAGTGACACATACATCATCTCTAAGACACACATTTTATTTTGAAATTTGAAATGGCATGTTCGTGTCACCATTTCCATTCAAGCACACCTCCTTCCAAAATATTCAAAACAGTGCTAGCATCCTAGCGCTGGGCAGAAAATGGCAAGCAGCCAAGAAAAAGACAATGACAATATTCACTGATATCATCTAATTATGATTGCAGGCCTCTGAATTGTGTCAATCAAAATCTTATTGTAGCAGACTTTGTGATATCAGCAAATGTGTCGTAATTAAGCTTATGATTTACACCTTTAGTGTGCACATATATTAGGTATGTATACTGTATGAATGTATGGCTAAATGTGGCTCTGTGTACTTGAATTTTGCGTGGCTAAAATGCCTGATTGTGTGTGTGTGTGTGTGTGCAGCAGTGTCCCTGCCTGCGTGTTGCAGCTCTTGTAGCAGTGATTGACGAGGAACTGTGAGTGTGCAGTAGGAGCAGAGCTCAACCCCATCTGACTGATCTGTAAATATTCCCTCTTTCTGCTGCCTCAGCAGTCTCTGCTGGAGCACAACACATGGATCACATTGGCAGGGTACAGGCGGGCCGGGAGCGGGGGTGTGTGGGGGAAGCTAACAAGTAGAAGCGAATGAGAAGGGAGGCAGGGAGAAACTATGGGGACTGGAAAAATGGGGGACTGGAGTGTTGGAAAGTGGGGAAGTGGAGAGAGAAGAGTGGGGCTGCAGAGCTATCTTCATCAGAGCTGCAACATTGGGTCCTCAGGCCCTGCTGGACCACCGCCAGAACCACACAGCAGCAAACACAGAGGATTGACTCCCTCTTTCTCCCTCTGTTGTTCTCTCACTCCGGGCTTCTCTATCCTCCTTCCCTGTGTCTCCTCTCTTAATCTCTCAGTTTCGCTATGGATAATACGGCAGAAGAGATGGATGAAAGAGAGGGGGGCTGATAGATGGATACAGAGAAACATGATTTTGATGAAAGAAAAGAAATTAAGCATAACTATAAACGAAGTAAAACAAAAAATCTTTCTCAAGAGTGCATCCCTGCCCACAGCTCTCAAAACAAATCTCAAAACTCATCACAGAGACTCTCATTTTTTATGAGAATGTGTCTTTTTTTAAAATTAATTTTAGCACACTGCTCATTTTAAACATGCCTTTTTTATTATTATTTTTGTTATCTATATTGTCATCGGGGGTTGTCATTTTTTTTTATTTCTGTTTTGTTCTTATTGTGTGATTTTATAAACCTCAGTGCAGTTTTTTGGGCACTTAGCTGCCATCTTTGCTTATCTGCTTTATTGATGGTATTTATGTTATCGTTGGGGTAGCTGCTTCTTGGTTTGTCTTGAAATTGCCTGATTTATTTGCTTAAATTGTGCATTGTTTTAAATTTGGGATCAACTTAAGCACTTTGTAACTTTGTTTCAGAAAGCACTTTATAGTGGCCTGGGTTTGAATTCCACCCCAGCCCTTTGCTGCACGTCATCTCCTCTCGCTCCCCCCTTTGACTCCACTGCTGTCTTTTGGAATAAAGGCAAAAAGGCCAAGAAAATAAGTGAATAAATAGATTAATTAATTAAAAAGCACTTTATGAATAAAGTTTTTGATTTAAAAAATTATGAATTAATACTACTACTACTACTACTACTACTACTACTA
>NW_024621648.1:0-4153 GCF_008729295.1 Plectropomus leopardus | reverse complement strand
GCCCCAGTTGTGAAGCCATGTTCTCTAAACTTCTTACAATTGTTGAAGAAATTAAGGAGACCCAGAAAGTTCATGGTAAGATGCTAAATGTACTGCTGAAGAAGCAAGATGCATCAATGACTGAGGTTCCTGATGACGTGGTCTTCCCGCTGCAAACTCAAGCAGATATTGAGGCTCTCGAGGAGAAACTGGGGGACCGCAGTCTAATGTCTGCTGTTGTAAGTTTTTTTGTTTGTTTGTCTTTTTTAAAGTTTTGTTTTTCCAAATTGATTTTCATTAGCCTACAAAATAAAAACATTTATCACATTACAGTAAATTACATAAAGGCTACAGCAGGGTCCGACATTAACAGTTGCCTGACTGCCTGGGGCAAGTAAGAAAAGTCTTTAGGCAAGCAGAACCTGCGTGGACATTCCTGATCAGGCAAGCGCCGAATCAGATTCTTTTTTTCTTTTTTCCCCCGTTCTTGTATTTCCTTTCCTGTTTCTGTCCTTGAAGGAGTTCTAAACATGAGAACAGTTGCACATTGTCGGCACACACACTCACCTCCTTTTCATTCGTCTCCATGGCCGCTCAGCTCCAACTGACGCATCAAATAGCCCATGACACCTCTCCGCTCCGTCTCCGGAGGTCAGAGCAGCATCATGGGGAACTACACGCACCTACACCTTGCATAGTGAGACATAGCCAAACGTAAACAACGGATCACTTTGCCTCAATGAGGTTGATTTGCTGTTCTAATTACTCCGTGATTTTTAATTTAGTTTGTTCTCTTGTAGATGTTGGAGTAAGTATATGATTCAGTGTTCATGTTCACTCCTTATAAGAGACAAGATATATTGCTGCATAAATCAGTGTCCTGGATGATAGTCTAACCTTGGGGGTCAGTTGTGAGAGTGAGAGTGGGAGCATGACGTGAAGAGAGCTTGAAATATGGAGATAAGAGGAGGAGATGTGTGGAATGGATGGGAGTCAAAAGGGAATGGATGTGTGGTGTCTATAATTTTGTTCAACAGGACACCTAGAAGAGAAAAACAATTTCTAATAAGGGATTGTCCTTGAAGTTGACCAATCCTAAGATGATGCCATGCTGAAAGGGGAGCCAGATAATGAGGGGAACCAACCAGAAGATGACTCTACCTTCATTCACATTTCCTCATTGTAAATAGTATAAAATACTGGATCAGGGAAAGACAGGTTGTCACAATGCAGGCTGACTAGCTGATGTTGTTGGCTAGGGAGAGGCATTTCTGATCCAGAGCTCTGTAACTGCTCATTACTTGCTTGAAAAGATTCACTAAAAGGTTTGAACTTAAAATTCTAAATTCTGTGTGGACATTCACTTATTTACTGTTTATTGAGTTGCTTTTAAGAATTCTGAACATAGCACTCACCCTGGGAGGGTGAGAGTTTTTTTTTCTACTTGCAGCAACCAAGAGAAAAACTCCTTCATAGAGCAGATGCGTTGTAGGCTATTATAAAATGTTTCCATCTCCGTCCCCTTGGCTATTTTCTCTCCATCCATAGCGTCACGCCAGCTTTAGCTTTAGGACAGATAATGTGTGACTAATGTTTACAAATGATGATTTTACTGCGGTAATTTTTTTAAGTTCCAAAGCTGAGGCTTTGCTCTGCAGGCAAAAAACTCCAAAAGAATTTTTTGCAAGTCTGGACATTGTCTTTTTTTTCTCTAGTCTTCATCTAAAACAAAAATAAATGAGCCTAATTAAAAAGATAATTGAGGTAACTAATTAACTAACTAAATAAAAGAGAAGTTAAGTAATTCAGCAGCTGACTGTTTTTAATGGTGCAAGCCTAAGTTTGTGGTGTATTTTGGATACTGTTACTTTAATGGCAAATCAGTAATCAGCAATAATCTAAAATCGAATCGATAATCATTAATAAGCAGTTGGTAATCAAACTGAGACTTCAATAATCGTAATTGAATCTAATTGGCAGCACAGAAAGAGTTTTACTGTACACTTTTACTTTTGTTGATATTCAGTAAACAGGACATAACAGTAAATAAAGAAGTTATTTAAGTAGACATATTTCTCCCTCAAGTGATTGGATCGTCATTGGTTATCTGTTTACTTTGAACTCACTAATCAGTGATCGGCCCCCAAAAATCCTGATCTTGTAATGGCAGGGCAAGTAAGAATTTACATGGGGCAAGTAGATTTGCGAAGTATTTGCCTGGCAGGGCAAGCAGGAAATAACCTTAACGTCAGAACCTGTGTTACTTCAAATGTTTAGTTAACTTTGCTGCTGAATTTTTAAATCTTTGAAGCTTATTGATTCAGCAGTTAATGTAAGCCTTTCTTCTTCTTTCTCCTTTTGGCCCTCATCCCTAGGTTGCCATGGTGGCATATATAGGGGGCACAAGTGTAGATGATGCAACGAGGCGAATGATGAAGTACATTCTGTCCAACGAGCTGGGGCATTGGAGTATAACATGTTAGGGATATAATTTCTCTGTTGCCCTGATGGATCTCCATCAGTTAGAAAACTTAAAGGAAATTAGAGGAAAAATATCTCCTGAGATGAAAATGCAAGGAATTTGGCAACAAGTTCAAAAACTTGTCTGTGATCTCCGAAATACATGACAAAGCAACTTGGAGGCAGGTGGTCTGCTTGCAAAATTCTTCAAGCGATGATGCAGGGACACTTCAGCCCCAAGCAGTCCGAAGCTTCACTGATTACTCATCAATCTCCTTTGATGACACGGATGATACAGAGCCTACTTTATCTTCTGGTTCATCGCCATCTACAAGGCACTGGGTCTGGCCAAGTGTCTTCACAGACCCCCCTTTCAGCTATGAGGATGAACTGCAACTGGAAAAGACCAATGAACCTACTTAAGCCACTCACTAAAACTGGAATCTCACATTTTGGAATGACTGTCTGAGGAAATTATTAAGTTGAAAGCCTATCCAACAGACAACGATCTAAATGATGCTGCCAAAGCTCTTTTGAAAAAGCATCCTTGTCTGTGGCAGCAGGGATCCTTCAGTGGCTGTTACGGGTGGAAGATTAGCCTTAAGTATAAAATGGCCAACTTTTGAAGTCCTTCAGAAGATTCTTCTGAATCTTGATGGACAGAGGTTGTCATCCAAGGTTTCTAAAGCACAAGCTTCTGAAGTAAATAAGCTTGATGAATACTAAAAGAATGCTAGTATTTGCCCATACAGTATCTCTGCATGCCATGCAGATATTTTTGGTTCACTTTGAAAGTTCAAAATTAGACGTCATACAGATGTTCAAAAGGACTGTTAAGTTTGCTGTATGGACTGAGAATCGTTGTCTCAGCGGTTAAAAAGTCTACTACCTATTATATTCCCGTGTTGCTTGATCAGATGTACCAGTGTCTTTGAACACACATCTATACTGAGTTTACACGCTCTCCATTGATGGTCACACACTCACCCTCTCCCCACAGATCAGAAACCTTAGATTCATTTTTGACCCCACCCTCTCCTTCCAACCCCACATTCATCAAATCACCAAAACAGCCTTCTTCCACCTCCACAACATCGCCCGCCTTTGTACGACCCCTTTCAAAATCTGCCGCTGAAATCCATGCCTTTATTTCCTCCAGACATGATTATTGCAATAGCCTCCTTTATGGTCTTCCCTCCACTCACCTTCAAAAACTCCAATATGTACAGAACTCAGCTGCCCGGTTACTCACTCACACCCGCTCCAGAGACCACATCACCCCTGTCCTCCAACAGCTCCACTGGCTCCCCATACAACAGTGCATCCAATTCAAGATCCTGCTCATCACCTACAAATCCCTCAATAACCTGGCCACTCCATACCTCACTGACCTTCTGCAGCACTACCGCTCCTCCTGCCATCTCTGATCCTCTGACTCCAACCTCCTCACTCCCACCGCTAAATCCAAGCACCGTACCTTGGGGGACAGGGCCTTCGCTATAGCCACGCCCACCCTCTGGAACTCTCTCCACCCACAGATCTGTGCCTCTGACTCACCTCTAGCATTTAAAAAGCTGTTAAAAATCTACCTCTTTCAACACGCATTTAACCGCCATTAACCTCCATCAACCATTTCACCTGTTCATGTGGTGTTTGTTTGTAAAGCATCTTTGAATTTGATGAAAAGCGCTTTATAAAATCAATTTATTATTAT
>NW_024621647.1:0-1814 GCF_008729295.1 Plectropomus leopardus | reverse complement strand
AGGAGGAGGAGAGGAAAAAATGACGTGTAAACGGTTATTGATTTTTCTGAACGGTTATGATTTGTTATCCGTGTACCCGTTTACACGTGTAGGTGTTGACATCCCTAGTTTGTTGTATTTACTCATACTTTTAATTTGTGGGTCATTTCTGTGTAATTAACTCATTGCCTTCCTCCGATGTTTTTGATAGAAATCAAGCCAGTTTGCTCAGGTCTCGATGTTGTAAGTGAGCTAACATTAAATTCACGCGAACCACGTACACGAATTTGTTGCCATCGCCTCCACGTTGGCTGATGGGAAAAAAAAAAGTGTCGATGGGTGTCCTCCACTCTGAGTTAAAGCATTTAGCTTTAGGCGTTTTGGGTGCTCCTGCAAAGTGCTTCATTCTCATAGAAAAGCATCAGAAAAAGGCCTCAGGCTGCTGAAACACGCTCCGTCTGATTGGACGTACATTTTAGGTGCAAACATTCCCCGAGTGTTTACATTACAGCCTGTTTCAGCGCTGCCGGCTGCCGCGCGCTCCCTCAGTACTGAATCCATTTAAAACCGTGTTGTTCCCATTAATTACTTACGAAAAATACTGTGACTCGGCAGCTAAGGTCACGTTAAACACTTAATTTCTGCTTGGCACAATTTGCGTCAAAGTTAGCACTCCCCATCAACGATAACGCAGACAAATCTGAACATGACATCAGTATTTCCTTATGTCTTTTCCTCTGATGTCCGTCATGAAAAACTGCCCATAAATCATCTTAAAAGTCATAGGAAAAAGAAGCTTCCTGTAACTGCAAAACCTGCCTGAGAATCGTCATGTTTTTGAGTTTTAGTTTTAGTTGTCGGTAGATGCATGGCTCACTGCAAACAGGAGCTGCTCGAAGATAACTCTGCATACTTTTAATTGAGACAATTTGCAAGTATAGGCTCAAAAATCCCTCTCTGTCACTTTGAAGCAGGACTCCAACGTTTAGTGTCATAAATGTTGAAACTGAAGAGACAGATTTAAAAGGATTCAAGGGTTTAAATGTTTATTTGTTGCAAATTAAGTCCATAAAAACATTTAAAAATCATATATAAAAAGACCCTTCTTAAAACTGCAGAACCTGCCTCAGAATTGTCACATTTTTAAGTTTTCTTTGTTACCAAATTAATCCACTGATCGTTGTGTGTGCATTAATGAGTGCACTGAAAACAGGAGCTGCTCATAGATAATTCAGCATGCTTTTGGTGACATATTTGCAAATATATAACAATCAACATCATAGAAATCATAGAAAAAAACTTGAAGTTATAACTGCAGAACCTGCTTAAGAATATTCACTTTTTAAGTAATCTTCAGTATCACAGTAATCCAGTGACAGTTGTCTGTGCATTAATTGGTGCACTGAAAACAGGAGCTGCTCGTAGATAACTCGGCATACTTTTGGTGACAATTTATCAATTTTTTTAAAAAATGTAGGCCAAAATATGGAGCTGAGGTAACATTACATCCACCAAAGTCCCCTGATTATGGGATCTGTAGTTCCATATCCAAAAGAGTATGATTTATTCTCCAAATTAATGAAAGAATAATAAAAGCAGCCATTTTTATGTTGCACAATTAATGTTTTTTGGCGTCACTGAGGCTCAGCTCCGAAACACTGATTATCCAATACACAAAAAAAGTCATACATTTAAAACCTGAGCGGAGGCCAGAGTGTGAGACTTCTTTGAAAAACCTCTGCACTGTAGGTGCAAATGATGACAGTCTGTTTTCAAACACCCCATTCTTACTTTCTCCTCCTCTCCTCTCCTCCTCCCTCCTCCTCGTCGTCCTT
>NW_024621646.1:0-1959 GCF_008729295.1 Plectropomus leopardus | reverse complement strand
TTCATAATCAACAAATTTCTTGCAATTTGTAGAACATCTCTTCATCAAGTTGCTCAATGCCTTTTTCCCAATTTTGTTTGATTTTTTAAAAAGAATTTACTCACCCTAAAATATTTGTGAAACATGTCTGAGAGCACAAGAAAAGTGATGTCGCTCCAGGTTTCAAAGGGTTAACATTTCATCAGAATTCCTCGTCTTAACCACAAGGACCCCTGCCACTCAGGTTCTCACGATCCCTGTCAGAGAGTCACTCTGTGGGCTGTGAGAACCACCAGCGGCCCCGGCTGCCGGAGGCCTCACGCTGCTGTGGTGTGCTCCCTCGACACACGCACACAGACGCAAACAAAAACACACACAAGCAAGTCACAAGTCGATGTCTGTTGTATATACAGCATTTAGTCCTGTGCCTGACTCACATTAAAGGCATAAACCACCAAATAATGGAAATTTGTCGTTTTCTTTGAAAATAGTCAACAATGATAGAAAAAAATAAATCAGCATTCAACATTGTAGATCCTGTACTGGTCCCAGCAACAAATGGAGTGGATAAGTCTATAGGCTCTTTAGCTGAAGCTAAAGTGACACCCATTTTTTACATTCATTGGGAAGTTAAAAAAAAATACGGCTCCTATGGAAAAGATCCTGTAGAATATGGATTTAGTTTTTGGCTCAAGTCATGTGAGCATTTTCCAGAAGAAAACCTGCTACATTTGTCAGCCATCTACAATTATACTGTAGTGTTTGATGGAATCTAACCTCACCTGTTACCACAGCTGTTACTTATATATGGGTATGGTAACTTTAGAAGTATTTGACCTGACAAAGATCACAAGTATTATTATCACTCATTAAAATTTGTGGTTTGGAGCATCACAATTGTTAATACATTTGCCGGTCAGTTATTAAATTAATAAGTTGACTGTAAGTTAAACAACACTCCCTCTACTGTCCACTATATTATTTCTGCCTATTTTTTGCATCTTCAGTGTGTCTGCTGCTTCAGTTTTGTTACAGTTTTTTGTTACTCCTGCAATGGCGTCCATCCTCACCAAACGTCTCACCGCAGCTCATTAGCAGTGCTGATGAGTCTGAGTAAAAACTCTGGTGAGAAACGTCATTAACATCTGTTTGCGGTCCACATGGCGAGGTTGAAGGCCATGTGAAAACAAAATAGCAACACTGACGAGGCCAACAACTGCAGAGTCTGGAGCGTGGACCAAACATGCATTCCCATGGCTGTCGTCTCCCTCCCACCTCCCTCTGGCACCCCCCTGTTGCTTTTATTTTTTCCTCATTTCCAAACAGTGTCCATCATTAAATTCTGTCCTCTTTACCTGTTTGCCTTTCACTTTCTTTTGGTCTTTTCTTTGTATGTTGCTCTACCTCTACTTCCTCCAGCCTCAACACTGATCCCACTCTCGTTTTCCTTGCTTCTATCACCTTGCTTCTCCCTCCTTTCTTCACTCGCTCTGCCTCTTTTCCTCTCTGCATGTCCTTGCCCTTTATTCTCTCAAAGCACTCCTCCCTCTCACTCAGAGATAAAGGGAGGGATACAGAGCTCTTGGATGGCAAGTAAGAAGTCTTTGCTTCATTTTTTTTCGATGAGCTGTAGCAATACAAAGCACTATGCATTCAGAGATGGAGACATTTTAATGTTTTGTGATTCATATGTCTTCATGTAAACATGAGTAAGAAGCCTCGGGGTTTTACTGCTGAAAATGAAGGCAGACTGCAGGCAGAGTGTAAAGCACTTTGGATAAAAGCTCTATATTAATGCAGTCCATTTCAGTTTTCACTCCCAAAAATAGTCAGGAGGGAATCAAATATGTTTTGTGAGGAGATAAAATAGCCATGTGGAAGTAAACTACGCAAAAGTGACTGCTGTATAATGACCTGAAATACCACACAGGCAAAATTAATGGAGAACTGCCACTCCCAAGCTGCACACACACACACACA
>NW_024621645.1:0-1359 GCF_008729295.1 Plectropomus leopardus | reverse complement strand
ATCATTTCTCTCTCTGATTCTCTCTTTTTAAAAGTAATTTTCATGCTATTTTCTTATCATATTTTCCTAATTTCTTGCAGTTTGCAGGAAATGTCATGCCAAGGTTTAAGTATATTTTGGTGCCAATACTTTTTGTACTTTAAGTGCAATTTGGAATGCTGGACTTCAACTTGTAACAGAGTATTTTCACATTTTAGTATTCTTACTCTTACTTTAACTCTTCCTTCACTGCATATTTGTCAGGAAGTCATATTTTTGTGTCTTTTTTTCCCCAGCAGCCCCTGTCTGAGCCCATGATGTGTGGCAGGGTAGCAGAGGGGCCCCTGCAGGTCTTTCAGATCTACCGCCTGCTGCAGTGCGTCCATGAGGGGGATAAGGTGCAGATAGAGAGGATGGTGAATCTCGGGGTGGAAAACCTCATCAATCTCACCGAGCCTCGAGACGGCATGGGGGTGCTGCACGTGGCGGTTTCAGCTAATAATCAGGGTGAGGGGCCTCTCTTCTACCCCATCATTTGGGCTGCAACTAACAGTTATTTTGATAATGGATTAATTGGTTGAGGAATTTTTTCGATGAATCGGATTTAAAAAAAATAAAAATAGAAATAATAATAAAATAAGCATTTTTTTCTCCCATCACTTTGCTCCAAAACAGTGCAAAAAGTGCAGTGCATAAACAGGAGGTTACTTGAACATCCCTGAGCTGTCAAAATAATATTAAATAATAAATAAAAAATAACTACAAAATCATATATGAAACAATTCAAAAACTAAATATTCACAGCGATTACGTTACCTTACTTTGACAAAAAGCACAGTATGTTAAGCTTGACTTCAGCCTCGCAGAACTGCAGCGTGTTTCATGCTTGTGGTTCGACGAGCCACCGTTTCTCTAGATGTGCTGCAGCTGACACACAGCTGAGACTCTCCTGACAAGTGCTTCTAGAGAAACAGTGAGTAATAATCACGCGACACGACAAATCGATAATCTTATTTGTTGCCAACACATTTAATAATCAATTATAATCGATTTTATCGATTCGTTATTGTAGCCCTACCCATCATGTAATGCTGTTTAAAAGAACATGGATTATCACAATTAATATTTTCAAATTTTCAAAGCATCATAAGTGGTAGTGGCCAACATTTGAAACGGCTTTAGACAATATGTTTAAATAACTGAAATACTGTGAATATCTGGTTTATTGTATTATAATTAGGTTCACTTCCAAAATCCTTTATTAAATGATTTTTTTTCTTGAAATTGTAGATTCAGTTTAATCTTCATACATTGTCCTGTTTCTCTCCTCCTCCTGACTCCTCACAGATATGGTAAGCTTCCTCCTCTCCCAGGGAGCAC
>NW_024621644.1:0-1156 GCF_008729295.1 Plectropomus leopardus | reverse complement strand
AATTCAATTAATATAACAACAAATTTACTGAAAATAACATTTTAAAACTTGTCACACACTGCAGGGCATTATTCTCCAACAAAAATAGCCCAGTCTTAACTGGTAATCGGTGTTTTACAGTCTGATATAAAGTCTCTCCAAAATAAAATTAATGCAAGAGCTTGTTCCACTCAAGTAAAAGGAATGTAGAGCAATCTACATTTAGCAATCCAACAGCAAAATAAATAAAACAATGTAAAATACAAGTCACTTTCAGGAGGAGTAACAAAACTTACTCTAGTTACTTTTTGTAACAGTTACAAACCTCAAATCTAGCAGTCCAACAAAACATCTTACAGTAATATTAGTGCAATTTGAATAACACTATAACTTTTCTCTAACAGAAATAATCATAACTAGTACATTCTTTCTGCATCAAAATAGACCAGCCTTTACTGGGCCTTAAGGCATACTGCTGCCTGCTGATATGAGTGCTATATTTTCATATTTATAAGCACATATTCCACTCATTTATGAAGTTATACAAGCTCCTGCACAGCTGACAACCCCGTCCTGTAAACATTTCAAAATAAAATGCATTGTATCAGCAACTGATGGCATTCTGTTCACAGAGACACAGTCAGATTGCTTTTGTTTTGAAAGGGAAGCAAGGAAATTGAGGTAAAACAAACATCTTTTCTCCATCTCTGTGACAGAGAGAGACTTTAAACTGCAGTGTAAAGTGCTATCAAGTCAACAAACGCAAGCGTCATGCGCAAAAAAACAGCGAGCCACTGTTTCTCTAGATATGCTGCAGCTGACATGCAGCTCAGATGCGCCTGACGAGTGCTGCTCGGGCGACCAGTGTGCATGGTCTAACTTGAGGATAGCACTGAATAGGAAATACAGCAAAAACAAACAATTGCAAATGAAGACATCACTTCTTATGCACATAAATTACACATATATGAAAATTGTCCATGGTTGGAGTTGCACACATGATCAAGGGGCTTAAAAAGTGATATGAAGGGCTGCAACGAACAATTATCACCATTGCCGGATTAGTCATTTGATTATTTTCCTTGGTCATTTGTGCTATTCCAACCATGGCCAGCCTTCTTAAATATTGTGTCGTGTGGGCATGGGAAGTGATATTTTTATTGGTATTTTGTTTTAT
>NW_024621643.1:0-3634 GCF_008729295.1 Plectropomus leopardus | reverse complement strand
TATGTGTGTGGGGGGTGACAGGAGGCAGAAGCAAGGCTAGGATTTTTCCTTTCTTTTAAGGTGGTGTCAAGTGTTTGCCCGTAATGGGGGGAAAAAACTGACGTGGCTGTAATTACACAAACATGGATAGGTATGGCGATGCTTTACCCGGCAGATGCACAAACAAACAGAGTCACATGAGGATAACTCTCTGGGTATCCTTGAAAAACTAAAAGAAAGAAAAATCCCCGAGGTAGAAAAATTCTCAAGCAACCAAGACACAAAGACAGAGTTGGAAGCGAGCCAGAGAGGGAGAGACAAAAAAAAAAAAAAACAAGAAAGGAAGATGGAGAGGTAGTGGAGAGGTGAAGGCAAGGTGGAAAAAGCAAGAAGACAAAGGAAGAGTCTTGTGACATTTGGGGTAGGGCTGGGCGATAAAACGATAACGATTATTATCTCAATATAATTTTCCTCCATAGTGATATAATAAACATTCGATAAATCCTCCATATAATTAAACAACCCATACGCCCATAAAAGGGAGCAGTAATGCACCTTAAAGACTAATTTCAACCCGCCATTAACCAGAAGATGAAGACTGAGCAACATTCAACAAGCGCATATAATTTTAGTACGATCGTTTTGACCTCGGATAACATCGCGATGGAATTTGCAACATAACATTAGCTACAGTCACCGTATAGTTTACTCATTAATGCTAATGGTAAGTTATCAAGTTAATGTGACTGACTAACCGGCTAATTTGAATATCATGATATGACTTAACGAGACAAAGGGAAATGTGAATAAAACTTTCATACATTAACACGTCTGCAACCATGATTTCTGCCGCGTCAGACAGATTTTCGCTACTTCACGACTTAATTTGTTATTTATTTGATGAAGAAATGGCAGAAATTACAAATGTGTGAGAATCTGGAATCCTGAACTCTAACCTCCCACCCTATTCAATATAACTCTAAATGAATTAAGTCACATTTACCTAACTTCTTACTTTTTTTGTAGCAAGTCACAGTGGGATAAGCCCAAAGTGGGCCTTTATTTTGTGAAACTGCATGTTCCTTTAATGTTTCTGTATGTAAGTTCATATATGCAAATGCATGTGTTCATTTTATTTTACCATTTTCCTTCTGTGGCACTTTGTATGTTTTTAAAAACCAATAAAAATATGTTTTGTCCTGTTTATTTATTCTGTGTCCATTGTCAGCTAAAACACATGCTGAATGATTTAAACCATCTGTGCAGAGTTTGACCTGCTGCTTAACAGAATTAACATTTCTATGGCTTTTTTTGTTTTAAATTTAACATTAATTTGTGAATATAGCGTTTTTTAATCTACCTCAAATTTGTGAAACATCTTTTTCTGACAATAGATAATAGCCGAAACTATATTTAACAGTATGATTTCTTTAGCTTTCACTCAGGAGCAAAAATCATCCTTTAAACTTAAAAAAAGAAAAAAAGATTTGACTTTTTTGGTAGATTTGTTGATATCAGTATAAATGAAAAAATTGAATCATGGTAACATTTTTAGCCATATTGCCCAGCCCTAATTTGGAGGTGGTGGGTATTATCTATTGAGAGGACGGGACAGCCAGGAGGCCAGTCAGCCTGGAGACACGCCTGGAGCTGGATTGACACACTCCGGTCCGGGAACCACAACCTCACCCTGGGGAATAGGAAGCGGACAATTGGCTCTTTAAGAATGGAGGGAACGTGTGAAGGCAGAGGAGGGAGGGGCGCATATGACTGATGCATGTATGTGTGTGAGTAAGGGGTCCTCCAAGCCCAATTAAGCCTGACTGCATGTCGGAGGGCTGTGCCAAACATGCCCCACCTGTTTAGAGAGGGCCAAGGGGGTAATGAGCACTGCCTGGAGGGAGGAATGGCATAAGAGTGAAAGAGAGGGGGAAAAATGGGAAAGAAAATTCCAGGGAATTAAGGAATAACGATGACATTCCCCAGATTTTGTCCCCCTGCCTCCTCTCTCATTATGCAGCCGCAACTCACAATGTCAGAGGGATTTCACAGCTAAAATTAGCCTTTGTTATCATTCACAATCATACGGTACAGGGGAGATACATGTGACAGGGCGGTACACACACACACACACACACACACACACACACACACACACACACACACCCTCCAATCAGTCAGACAAAAACGAGCAGCAAAGCAAATTAAAACCAGAAACGGGTGGAGAGGCAGGAGAGCAGGAAGAAGGGGGCATAATGAAATAATAGGAGCCAAATATTGTGCAACAGGAGCAACAACAGTTTTTCGAGACAGAACGCCTCTGTGCTGTGTGTGTGTGTGTGTGTGTGTGTGTGTGAGTGTGTGTGAGTTTGGGTGAAAGAAGTCCATTGTCTCGCGGTGTAACTCAAGCTCACAGCCCCAGCAGCTTTGCCTCGAATGAGCTGCGAGGCTGTGGCATCCTTCCTTGCCTCCCTTCCTTCAGTCCTCATTTACTCCGCTCCGTTCAACCAGACTCAATTTCCTCTGAAAGGAATAGTTCGACACAGACCGACAGTTCATACCACTCTCATAGTGTTAGCTAAATATACAGCCAGTTAGCTTAACTTAACATAAAGACTGGAAATGGGAGAAAAACCTTGCTTTGTTCAAAGATCACAATATCAGCACCTCTAAAGGTCACTAATTAACACTTTACATCTCATTTGTTTAATCCATTAAACTGAAGCGTATAAAAGATAAGCTGAGTTTTTATGTGGATGGTTATGTCTTGGCATCATCAAGAGGTTTCAACCAACAAGTTATTGCTCCCAGCCAAGAAATACTATAGCAAATAACCTCCCATAAAACTGCAACCTAAAGTTTTTACAATGTTTTTTTTCTTTTCACAGATTAAACAAATAAGACATATTGTATTAAACAGTGACCTTTAGGCGTGCTGGTAAGCAGATTCTGTTACTTTTTGACAGAGCCATGTTAGCTGTTCCCCTTGTTTCCAGACTCTGTGCTAAGCTAAGATAACCAGCTGCTGGATATAGTCTTAAGGCTCATTTAAGCCTCTTTTCCACTGCGCAAAACCTCAGCTAACATCTGTTTTGTTTTGTTTTTTTAATGTACAGGAGAGGTCATGATCAGCATTCAGAACTGCGTCAAATGACTCTGCAGTAATCACAGGTATTGATCGGCTCCAGGTCTGATCGGCATTGATGGAAACATAACACCCGGACGAAGGTGCTTCTTTTAGCCCCTTAACCAGCAATGACGTGCCACCACTCAATTACCGTTTCCGTCCAAGCAGCATCGATCTACATGCATCTGCACTGAGTCTGAAAGAGAGACTCAATAAGTAAGAGAGATGAGCATTAAAAAGAAGTAACCACCGGAAGTTTTCACATGCTCCCCCTCCATGCTACTGTTTTGTTTCTGTCTGTGATGTTGAATGTGGCATACTAAAAAACAAACAAACAAACGAACAAACTCGCACAGAAAGGCATACTCATTTGCTGCAGATATGTGTGCACAGTTCTGGTCTACTGGCAAGTGGAAAGGTGTCTATGGCCTATTTTTAGCAGGTTAACCCGTGTTTAGAAAACCTGCATAATGTGCGCTAATTTTGTTGGAAAAGAGGTATAATACTCCTTAAAAAAAAAAAATAAAT
>NW_024621642.1:0-2105 GCF_008729295.1 Plectropomus leopardus | reverse complement strand
ATGTGTATATATACGTAAATAAATTTAAATAAATAAAACTTGATACGGACTATTTGTGTATATATACGTATATATACACATATAGTACGTATCAAGTCCTGGAGGGAATTTTAATCAGATTTTGGCTCCTTGAACTCAAGAATGAAATGATCACAATTTATATTTATATTTTTGGCAATAACTCAAGAATTCACACCTTAATTATAACCCCACCCCCCCAAAAAATTCACAAATGTCTAATGATGAAGTGATGACATCTTATATGCAAAAGGTCAAAGATCAACTTCATCAAAATGTTCTGCAAAAACACTTTTTTTGCCATCACTAAAAGTCATATCAGAAACATAAGGGGAGACATTTGGTCAGGTACTGAATTAGTGACACTAATTTTGGGTGTCGTGCTGATTGTGGAGATCGTCCGTGCTGCCGTGGGAAGATGCGTGTGAAACATCCATGTTTTCACAGACATGGATGTTAGTGCGTACTATAGCAAGGTTGTAATTATCGTTCTGGTTCTTTCTCTCTCAATGTTTCTTAAATATATTTGTCTTCACAGGGTGCAACGTGAGCAGCTGACCGCCATCTTCCAGCTGCTGAAAGACAACAAGGAGACATTTGGGGACGTGTCGGAAGGAGACATGGAGGAGCAGCTCAGGCTTTACTCCATCTGAGACTCTGTGTTTTGGGATCCATCCTCTGACATCATTTCTTAAACCAATGAGCGCTACTGATGGACGACGACCTAATACTTCAATAAACTTGTTCACAGTATTCATCGCAAGCTGTACAGTCCACTCAGCAACCATTCATGTTTTAATACTTTGTTTGTTGTATTTTTTTGTTCCACATGCCACGTGAGGATGAAACCAAAGCTTCTGGATCTTTTCCAGCACAGAACAGGATTTTCTAGTTATCCATAAAGGACTTTTGTTTGTGTAGTTTTATATTATGATAAAATTAAAAAATGTGTTAATTTATGACATAACTTTTTTTTTTAATTCAATTTTATCATAAATTCTGTAAAAACTCCTGTAAAGTTATTTCTGCATAACCTTCCCTCTGTTGTGTAATAAACCACATAATGTGTCACGGTGAAGCTGTGTGTGTGTGTGTGTGTGAGAGAGAGAGAGAGAGAGAGAGAGAGAGAGAGAGTAATCATGGGTCCATTGTGTATTTGTATCAGTAAAGTAGGCTGTGGCCCTGCCCAGTGAGGTCTAGTGACAAAGTGTTTATATTGCATGTGGATTTTCCACCTTGGCACAAATACCAAGTGGGAAAGCAAACAATCACCAGCTTTTAATTCGAACAGCAAAGTTGCCGGTTCTCAGTCTCAGGGATGACGCTCCCAAAGACCAGGATTTTTTCTTTGATGCTTCTCAGCTCAATTTTTGTACTAGTTCTATTATCATGGGGACTTTTCTCAAGAAATATTAGGTAAGTTGTATTCAGACAGACTTAAGAGGGAAGAACTTTTCTGTATTCTTGTCTTTTCTAAAAAAATGTTTTGTGATTTTTTTTGTATTAGTATAACAAAATGTAATGTGCATTATACTTTGCTTTACACTTTTTATAGAAACGTACTTTTGCTGTTAATTAATAAACAATAAAATTAGATTTGTCTTTACAAAACGGTAAAGAAAAGGATGATATTGTGACCTAAAACAAAACTAACCTCACAAAACTTAAATCCCATAGCTGGGGTTTCAGCACTTAAGTTTCCAGATCACAGACGGCCCCCTAATTCTCATCAGTTTTACCTGGATCCTTTAACCCTTTGAAACCTGAGCAGAGTGGCTTGATGGCTTGATTTCTTTCAAAAACATGGGAAAAGAGCAATCAGCAATTTAACAAGGAATTAACCAAAACATTTGCATAAATAAAGAAAACAGTTACAAGAAAATTGCCTAAAAATTACCAGTTAAAGAAATTTTTTTAAAAAAGAACACAAAGGAAATCACCTGAAAAAAAAAATTAAATTGATAAAAAAATGATTGCTCTTTTCCCATTTTTTTTTTTTTTTTTTTTTTTTTTTTTTTTTTTTTTCAGGTTTCAAAGGGGTAAAGGATCCAGGTAAAACTGATGAGAATTAGGGGGCCGTCTGTGAT
>NW_024621641.1:0-3669 GCF_008729295.1 Plectropomus leopardus | reverse complement strand
GGTTAAAAACCCATAAAAAAGCAAGTTGTAAAAATGACGAAAAAAGCAAGGCTATAGTATGGCAAAAATCTCAGTCGCCCAAAATGGCATAAAAATGTCATACTACAGTATGTCGTTCGACATGTTATGAAAATGTAATGTTATAGTACACCATCTAAAACAGCATAAAAACCTCACACTGTAATATGCCGTCCAACATGGCGATAAAATAGGTCAGTCTGTAGTGTGTCACCCAAAATGTTATAAAAATGTCATAGTATAGAATGTCATACTATCTTCTATAGTATAATTTCATACTATCATATGTTGTCCAAAACAGCACAAAAAGATCATACTATAGTATGCCGAAACTGCAGGCAAATGTCATACCATAGTCTGTCCTCCAAAACAGCATAAAAATGTCACTGTACAGTATGTCGTATGAAATGGCATTAAATGTGGTACTATAGTATGTCATCCAAAGCGACATAAAAAGGTCATACAATAGCATATCATCAAATGGCATAAAATACGTCATACTATAGTATGTCGACTAAAATGGCATATAAATGTCGTACTACAGTAGGTCGTCAAATACGGCATAAAAAAATGTCATAGTATGTTGTCCAAAACACCAAAAGAAAACATCATATTATAGTATGCCGTCCAAATCAGTATAAAATTTTCATACTACAGTATGGCATGTTCTACAAAATGCCATAAAAAAGCCATAGTATAGTACGTTGTTAACAAATGCATAAAAGGTTGTACTATGGCATACAATACTATGTCATTTCTAATGTCATACTAATCTATGATGTGTTTTATTACATAGTATATTAATAATTTTGCCAAACAAATTATTTCCATTCTAGTGGTAAAACAGTTTATCTTCTTTGGACCTGAAAGGCTAATAAAAATCTGTTCCCTGTCTTGCTAGTCTCTTGTATAAATTACCTTTGACTGAGTGGAAAAAGAACAGACACTCAACTAGCCTCAGTTCTGTTTTATTCAGTCTATAAAATAGGCTAATACTATGTCATTAAAACCAGTTGTACAAAGAGCATGAAATAATTTTCCCAGACATATTACAAAATGTATTTTCTGTCCTAAAGTTTGAAAAGTACAAACACCTTTTTACAAAACAGCAAAACTACATCGTATTGCACAATCTTTTCATTTATCTCCAAAGTATAAAGTTATCAATCTCCATCTGCAGGACAAAAATAAGAAATAAATTAAGACCTTGTCTTAAGCGTAATTCTTTTAAATTACATAACATAAATAAGAATAAACTCTAGATAATTGAATTAGTCCTTAGTTAACAGCTGTAATTTATATGTAAAACAAAATTCTGAAGAAAAGATGCTATTCATGTAACCTAATACTTGGAAAAATAAAAGTGCATTTTGATATTCAAACTGCCCTATGTGGCTTATTGGGGGAAAAAAGATTTGTTTTTTTCTGAAACATAAAATATATGTTATATACACATTTAAAATATACAGTGGGTAGAAGTGCTTTAAAATAATTAAAATCTGTACAAATTTAAAGTATGTACTCTTCTTTTGGCAGGATGAACTCATCGCAGACAAACTTTGACCTCATTAACGCTGTGCACACTCACAGGAACGAAGTTAAATAGACAGGAAAACCTGATCTCTCAGTCACGTTCCTCACAGGTAACACTTGGATAATGACTAAATACAATGTCAATGTGGTTACTGCTCTTTACCTGAGTCAACTGAGAGGATGAGGCAGACACTCAAAAAGGCTGGGGATGAACTATGAAAAGAAAGAAGAAGAGATGGAGAGAGACAAAGTAAGGTGGATGGTGAATCTCCAATCAGCTGTCATTCTGTGTTTAAACGTCCAACGTCCAACACAAAAAAAATAATGGAAGCTTTCTGTCCTGTTTAATATGTATCACTATCACACCTTCCACTGTCCTGGTATTCCATGGGACTCTGGGATATGTGATGAAATATGAAGACACGATGCTTCTTTTGCTCAATGTCAGCAACAGTCCTGCAGGCCTTCAGTGAGGCCTTCCCTTGTGGCCTTTCTTTCAGTGTTAATATCAGTCTGTGCTACTGATTCAGGAACTGGGCCGGCATGCATCAAACATCAAACGAGTGATGATCTGAGACCCGTTCGCACCTTTTACATGTAAGATATGTGTTTCTGAAACCTCACCGCTCCCGAATCAGTAGTCCTTTTCTTACCTTCTTCATGCATGTAGCTGTCTTTTGCATCACGCCTTAACTTTAGCCATCTACAGTCTCAACTTTTTCCTCTCTCCTACTTCTCAATGAGGCCTGCTTCTTTGATCTTGGTGTAGAAGAATTTCTCCAGTAAGTTGGCGCACTTGTAGTACTCGCTCTCTGGAGGGTTGTATTCACGACAGTTGGTGAAGATGCGCTGCATGTCAGCCATGAACAACTTGCGTGTCGTGTAGTACCTGCTCTTCAGACGCTCACTCATTGTCTTAAGGTCTGCGAGGAGAAAATACAGAGTGTTACTGAGTAACAATTAGAAGTGAAAACCACTTAACCGTGCTAAATATGATACTTCAAAAGATCTACACTGAAACTGCTTAATCTAAAATCCAAAATACAAGGGCAAACTATTTTTTGAATGGATTGAAAAATGTTGAACATGGTACACAAATACTGTAGAAAGGTTAAGCATTTCTGCTTATGGAGACCATCCTACAGCCAGAGGTGACATCTTTAATCACAGCAGGCAGCTGCAATGTGTCCTTGAACCTTATCTGCAATGTCTTACTGCCCAGAAGTATTTTTTATCATTCATTATTGTATAATAATAATAAAGTTGGGCTATTGGTAAGTGTGTTCCTCTTATCAGATATATATAGGCCTACTGTATATACATGTATACATACCCATGGGGAAGCGAATGACTTGGTAGTACCCAGGAGCCTCTGTTTTCTTCACTGGCTCCATAAAAGGCCAGGCATTCTGGTGGCTCTGGGACATAAAATATATAAATATAGTGTGTTAATGTGTTAAAGGAACACTGCATGTGTGTGTTTGTCTGTCTCTCACCTTCACATGTTGGAGGATGGTTTTTAGAGTGCTGTACAATTGATCTGGGTCCTTTAGTTCCTTCCTTAAGTACAATAAGTAAAAGTTATGCATTAGTCAGGTCATTAGGTGAAGTAATGGAAAAGCTCAGTTCAAACCTTATACAATACAGTGACACTTACCCTTTACCCACTGGCTTCCAACCAGTTTCACCTGTTGATGTAAAGAAAGTAAAATTCATCTCATATATCATAATAAAGACCTCCATAAACGTTAAAAGAATACTTCACTTTCAAAATGACCATTCGCACATCAACTACTCGCTGTGTGTTACATTAAATTTGTTGAAGGAACTTTGTTTTTCTTGCATGCCTACACAGTGAACAGTCCGAAAAAAGGTGAACGCTCTTCATTATTTGAAGGTATAAGGGTCTGCATTTAAAAACGGGCAAAACTGTTTTAAAACATCTGTTTACAAATTCTTACACAACTCATGCAACTCTAGTTTCTATAATCGTGTGCTAAGTACAAAACACATGCTTTTTCACCAAAACGATTTCAAAACACAAACAGTCTAATGTACGGATGAGTAGTATGCCTGGGCAAGCATAATAGTTTAAACCCACTATATTTAGATGGGTCA
>NW_024621640.1:0-4200 GCF_008729295.1 Plectropomus leopardus | reverse complement strand
CACACACACTCACACGCTCACACACACACACAGTGGGGGGAGGAGGTAATTTGAGATGCATTTCCTCACAGGTCTCATAAAGCAGCAGACTGATTGTTTCCTCTGGGTCCTAAAGTCCTTCACACTAAAAACAAACCTTTAACATTGAGGTCTCACCTGTCTCCCTTCAGCAGCTGTCCTTATGTCCATTTGTCCGTCTGTGTGTGTCCCTCCAGTGTCAGTGATCTCAGACCTGGTCTGAGATCTGTCTCAAGGGCCCACAAGGATCTAGAGACCAGAGGATGGACACTGTTATACACGTAACGAATCCTCTGTTAAATCTGAGCAATTAATTTCTTTAAAAAAACATGACAGCAATGAGCAACTTGAGAAGAAATGACCCAGAAATTAGCAAAAAATTAGAAAAAAAATTACAAGAAATTTACCTAAAAATTGGCAGAAAACAACAAAACAAAAAAAGTCACACTCATAATTTATCTTGATTTTTTTTTGACCCCACTGCATACTGCTTGTATCAAAGTATTGTTATTTATCAATAACATAACAAAACAAGAAAAAAAAAAACAAAACAAAGAAATGACCTGAAAAACCTTCCTAAAGATTAATTAAATCTTATTATTGTGCTAATTGTAGATTATAGATCATAGAGCTCTGTGGACATTTTCCCCAAGCTTTTTTGTTTTCAAATTCCTAAATCTAATAATTTCTTGCAATTTTGTGGGGCATTTCTTGCCCATTTGCTCATTGCATTTTTCTTCCAATGTTTTAAAAGGAATCAAACCAATGTGCTGAGATTTCAAAGGCTTGTAAAGGAGTCTGAACGCATAGCAAGAAAAGTGATGTCCATCCAGGTTTCAAAGGATTAACAGAGATCTCGGAGGCGCCCTGTCTGCTGGAAGTTAAGTTTATATCGGCTCGCTGCTGATTTGTTTTGCTTCTTCGTGTTCCACTTGGAAGTTGCGGAGATGTGGTCGGGGTGGAGTCGCCTCCGTGGTTATGTTAAACTACTAAAACACTCTGGGGCCAGTTAATCATCAGGGTTTCTGTTAAATGTTAATAAAGTAAAAATGTTGTGTTTCAAGGCACTTTTACAATATTTAACCACCTCCTTCCATAACCAAGTGAGCTGTGACTACTCAAAGGACGAAGTTAAATTGTGGTTAAATGTGGAGTCCCACAGGGCTCGATACTGGGGCTCCACATGTTTCATTTTATACTTTTAACCCTTTGAAACTTGGAGCTAAATCGCCTTTTCTGTTCTGTGTTCGGACGCCTTTCACAAGTACTTAAACTTTTGAACTCTGAGCAAACTGGTGTAATTTCTTAGAAAAAAAAAACATGGGGCATAAAAGCTATGAGCAAAAATGTCCCGCAGTATACAAGAAATTAGTAATTTGGAATATTTTCTAAAAAGGAAAAAGCCAGTAAAAAAGCTCTAAAACTAACCTATGTTTCTGATTAACACAACTATGCATTTATATTATTTTACTGAATTATATATATTTTTTACTAATTTCCAAGAAATGTTGTGTACTTTTTAATAAAAAGTGTTTCAACCTTAAAACTCTGAGCAAATTGGTGCGATTTCTTCCAAAAACATGGAAATAACAACTTCATAAAAAAATGTTATACACATTGCAAAAAATTTGCAAAATTTAGATATATATATTCTAATAAATAAAAATGTCTAGGGAAAAAAGAGAAAAGCTAAAGTAAAAACTTAATACATGACTATCATAACTACACATTTAAAATGATGTTCTAAATTAAATATTTTTAAAGTACTTATTCTGAGTCATTTCCTTTTTTTGTTGTTTTACACTTTTTCTCTTGCTTTTTACAAGTTTTGTCAAAGTTGCTAGTTTCTTGAGCAACTTAGCAAGAAATGTCCTGCAGTTTCCAGGAAATCAGTAATATGGCAGAAGTGAAAAATCTCTATAAAAATAGCATGTTTTAAATTATTTTACAGATGTTTTTTGTATTTACTTCTGTAATTAATTTTAACAGAAGTTTTTTCGTGCCATTTTCCAGTTTGGCTTCTTTTTTTTTCTTGGTTGCTAATTTCCAGGTTAAATTTCAAGTAATTTTCAGAGAAAATCAAGAGGGGTTAAAAGAGTTAATTTCAGTTCATTACTGAAAACAATTTTTAAATATTCCACTAATTAATGCTAGTTAACAGTAAATCTCCATTTCCCCCAAATTAGCACCAAATTACAGTTTTTCCAGAAAGAAAAATTAAACTACCAACCTGTCAAAGTTTCCCAGAAGATTTCAGTCTCATCACCGAGCAACAAAAAAAAAAAAAGATCCAGACTCAAAATACGACATCCATCATTTAACCCCTTAGGGCCCACTTCTAATATCAAAAACACTCGTAACGCTCTGTGCACAAAATGAGCTTTTCAAAATCAAGTTTTAAAAAATATTATACATTAATATGATTTTATACTTTCATTGAATTGAATTTGTTGTTTAAATGCCAGGCTTTTGTCATGATGCCGCTACGATTTAAGATAAAAAATATATATATTTTCAATACACTACATGTTAAATAGATTTATTGTAGCTGCTGACAGTCTGGGATATGTCAGTGTGTGAGTGTAGCTGCTGACAGTCTGGGATATGTCAGTGTGTGAGTGTAGCTGCTGACAGTCTGGGATATGTCAGTGATCAGCAGCTACATTGACTGTGACAGGTCACCTAGTGGAAATAGCATGTATTTCCTCCATATGCCAAATATGGTCAAAATGACCTCATCAGGTGGAAAATAGTCAAAATGACAAATTCAGAGTCAAAAGCCCAGAATGACACCCAGAAATAATACAAGTCCTGTTTTTCTGCTCTGATGGCTGTGGGATCAAAAATGTCAGTTTGAATGGGTTTCAATGGAGCATTTTTGGACCTGAACAGTCTGAATGTAACTATTTAGTTTCCACAGTGTATTTTAGACTTATTGTAGGAGCTGAGCTGCAAATTCACTGATTACACTCAAATACACAATCTGGACTACATTTAGGACACATGCATCAACACACACACAGTTATCACAACAGGAAGAAGAAAAGAGACTAAAAAGAGACAAACAGACACTAAATGGTTAAAGCACCATTTGGGCAGCAGGGAGATGAACTGAGAGCTTCGTGGTGTTTCGCGGGTGTATTTAGTGAAACTTTTGTGACTCAGACAGAGAAAAAAAATGAAGCTGTGGATATTTTGAGGCCTGGGCTGGTGGTTCGAGCTCAGATCTGTTTGTGGTTCTTCAGAGGCGGAAACTTTGAGCTGGAAAAAAACCCTCGGCCCACAAACAGGTTCCTGCTGGTCTCTGATGCACCTGAAACCATGAATCCCCCCCCCCCCCCTCCACTGTGTGCTGGTGAAAATGATAAAGACCATCAGGACAAAACAAAAGTCACAACTCCTCAGACCAACAAAGAAGCTTCAGGTTTCTGGTGAGAGTGAAGCTGGAGGCGACGTTTCCCACCGCCGCCGCGCTCTGAAGACCAGACGCCGCTCAACACAACACGAAACATGAGAGGTGGAGGTTTCGTGTTTTCACTCCAGCAGCGGGATCACGTGTTCATCCCCGAACCTCTCTCACACATCAGTATGAATTAATAAAAGGCAAACTACTGGTGTTTCCCTCTCCGTCTCTGTCGTATCAAATTACACGGACATAAAATCTAATAATTCACTAACCAACAAGAAAATCATGCTTCGAATTCTCCAATAATTTAGTATAAAAAATGTAGTATTAAATTTTAGGACGTTAACTTAGAAACGTCCTAAAAACCTAAAAGCATCTTAAATCCTACAAACTTCTTGTTGTAAAATATGAGAAACGTTCAAATATCTTCGAAGAATCCTAAAATCCTAGAAACTTCCTAAAATACAACACATGTCCAAAAATCCAAGAAATGTTCTAGATGCCTAGAATTGTCCTAAAATCCTAAAAACATCCTAATGTATAAGAAACGCAAAAATTCTAGAAAATTTCCAAAATCCTAGAAAGGTCCTTAATTCCCAAAAATGTCCTAAAATACAAGAAATGTCCTAAAACTATCTGAAAATCCTAGACATCCTAAATTCCTAGAAAACTTCCTGAAATCCAAGAAATGCCTCAAATCTCTGACCTGTCCGAGCATCCTAAAATCCTGCTGAAATCCGAGAAATGTCATAAAATATGATAAAAAATCCTGAAAA
>NW_024621639.1:0-1160 GCF_008729295.1 Plectropomus leopardus | reverse complement strand
CTTCTCCTATAGCTGCCGACATTCACAGTTAGAGAAAGGCTGAAAATGTGTCTGTTTCAGACACTTTGGTGCTGTGAGGAGAAGCTGCGCTCTGTCTGTCTGTCTCACTGCGCTGCTGTCGGACCATCGGCTGTTTGATCCGCCGTGATGAAATGCTGTGGCTGTCAAACACTCAGCTGTTCTACAGTCAAAGTCTGTCACTGCGTTTGGTTCTCCGTGGCTCTATTCTTATGATCATTGGCTGTTCGTGTTGTCTGTCAAAACACGGCTGGGATGCGTTATATCGACATTCTGTCGACTACGACTCATTTTTCAATCAAGGAAAAGTTATATCGTGATTAATATCGTTATTGTTTTATCGCCCAGCCCTAGTTCCAGTGTTATTTTAATAATGATTTTGACTTGTTGTAGTTCTTGCGGGTGACCAAACATTACCTCCCCCACGTGGCGCGGCTCTGTCTGGTCAGCACCTTCCTGGAGGACGGCGTCAGGATGTGGTTCCAGTGGGGCGAGCAGAGCGAGTACATCGAGTCCACCTGGAGCTGTGGACGCTTCATCGCCAACGTCTTCGTGCTGCTCAACCTGCTGGGGCAGCTGGGTAATACACACACACAGTGGCGGCTCACCATGATTAACCCTTTGATACCTGGAGCAGCATCACTTTTTTTGTGCTGTTTTCAGTCAGGTTTCACAACTATTTAACCCTTTGAACGCTGAGCACATGGATGTAAATTCTTTCAAAAACATTGGAATGAAGTAGAATTAGAAAACTATTTTAATAAAGCCAGGAAAATGTAGAGGGAAAAAAGCATAAAAACAGTATTTATATTCATCGTAAGTGCATATTTGGCAATTTAAGTAAATACTTTTATCTCCTTGTCTTGAAACATTTTTGGGCATTTTAAAGAAACATTTGTTGATTTTTTTTTAAACACTTTGCAATTTTTAAAATGAAACATTCTGTTAATTTTTAATCACATTTTTTTTCAATTAATGATTTTATATCCAGAAACTTTATAAACATAAATTTTAGTTGCATTTCTGAGTTTCTGTCTGTGTCTTCAGGAGGCTGTTTGCTGATCCTCAGCAGGAACTTTGTTCAGTACGCCTGCTTCACTCTGTTCAGCATCATCGGCATGCAGGTACACACACACACACAC
>NW_024621638.1:0-3741 GCF_008729295.1 Plectropomus leopardus | reverse complement strand
CCAACAAAAACTGTATAGCACGCCTTGGATTTTCGAGTGGATAGTCCCTGGTACCTACTCCTGGCAACACCGCAGTCGAGATTTCAAGAAGACAACACGTACTTCAGCAGCATGATACTCTTAAATATGTGCTTCCTAAACCTAATTATCTGTGCCAGTGTTTTTGTTGATGTCCCAGCATTGGTTGCCATGTGCTCGTGTTGTCCAAACAACCATGCGCAGGGTCATCCCACCATCAGCTTGTGTTGACATCACAATAATGGCATCCTGGAACATCGACAGCAGACGCAGATGGATACCTAGAGCGTAATACGCAGACGGGCAAGTCCACTGAAGAATGGCATTGTGTAAGGTCTTGGGATGAAAATGGGCAAACTCGCCATTTTTAAATGCTTCAAGTTGTCATACACTGTACAGGTGAGGGAGAGATGGGATTCCACCCCCAAAAAGTTTCAGCGTCAGGTGAGAGAGTGACACCATGCACCACGGAGCTTCAGCGTCAGGTGAGGGAGAGCCTGGTGTGCGACTGACAGCTTGACAGTGGTTGTGACACTTCATAGTTTGTAAAGTTAAAAAACTTACTCAGTACAATAATCTTATATTTCATGTTATTATTGTCATTTAGTATCTCTTATACATTGTTTTATGTATCTGGGAGAGGCTGCACTCTTTCGTTGTTTTTAGCAATAACAATGACGAACTTTTGACTTTTGACTATTACTTTGACTTTTGACTTTAGACTTTAGACTTTTACTTTGACTTTTCTTGGTGGTAGGAGGGAGCAGCTGCACGTCAGACGGGCAGGCTTGTTCCTTATCGAGGCAGATGCTTAAAACATGGACAAAGCAAACCAAAGTTATCTCTGTGGTTAGATACCACCGGAGGGAAGAGAGAAAAATCCGTTCTTTTCTCTGTTAATTTGGTTGAACGGACTTTAAAGACGTGTCCGGGACTGTTCTCCGTCTCTGAATACCACGCTGTAGAGTAAACGGTGCGTCAGTAATCCTCAGCGATTCTCCTCTGCTGATTGTTTCCTTTCACTGGAGCCGGCTCCGAACATAAATAGCTTCCATTTACAGATTGCTTCACGGCCCATTGAGACATCATCCTCGCCTGTATAACAACCAGAAAGTGTCTGTTGCTAGGACAAATTCTATTATTGTCCTGCTTCATTAGAGGCCAGAATAGAGAGAAGAAGGCCGAAGGGGAAGAAGAGAGTGGGGAAACCACAAGAAACAGGAACTAATTACATGTTTAAAGTTTCACCTGTTTCCAAGGTTTTTTTCATGTTTTTGTGCTGCCGACAAAAACTGTATAGCACACCTTGGGTTTTCGAGTGGATAGTCCCTGGTACCTACTCCTGGCAACACCGCAGTCGAGATTTCAAGAAGACAACACGTACTTCAGCAGCATGATACACTTAAATATGTGCTTCCTAAACCTAATTATCTGTGCCAGTGTTTTTGTTGATGTCCCAGCATTGGTTGCCATGTGCTCGTGTTGTCCAAACATTCGACCGACCGAAATTTTAAAAAATAACAGCCTGTAAAACTGCACTGTAAAACTGATCAAGTGCAGACATTTCTCTGCTTGGTTGCTGATTAAATGATTTAGCAAACGTCGTACTGAAGGTGATGTCTCGGCAGTTTGACGTGGCGTTGCTATGGCGATCAGCTGACAATTCAGAGTTGAGTCCAGTCCAGCTTTGCAGTGGAAATGAGGCCAATGGCTACTTTTTCTGCGTATTTTGCACCCTCACGGTGGAGGATAACCATGCAGATGATGATTGTTATCATGCCGTATCAGAGCTTACTGAAGTCAGCACAATTATTGGCGCAACTGTTATGTAAAAATGTGCTGATGTAACAAGATATAGACATATCAGGTGCTAGTTGAGGAGTGGATTAGTTTTAGGCTGTTACTGTGTTTTGTGAGAATCAGCACGCCTACAACACGTGATTAAGGAACGGTAAAGTTGCACCTAATGAGCACGGTTTGAATGGTTACTTTAAAAAGAAGAAAAAGTAGAGATCCGCTCTGAAACAGTAAGGCAGTTTTTTGTCAGAGAGGATGATATCCGCCGCCTGCAGCATTAACAGCGAGGGAATCCTTCAGTCTGTCAGGATCAGATGTGTCAGATCGAAGCGTCTCCGACTGCTCACTGGGCAAATAGCACACTGAGACCGTCAGACTTTTTGACACATACTGCTTTCTGCCGCCAGAAAGTTAGACTTCTACCACACTCTGCTCAATCAAATATAACAAATATATATTTAATCCTCCTGTCAAATCGCTGACGAGGCGGCGAGAGCAAGTTCCTGTCAGGTGTTACTTGATGTGCTGAGACTTGTTTACTGATCTAATTAATGATTGCAGCTCAAATCATTGTAAAGGCTCAGAAGAGACACATTCAAATGGACTGAAACAGATTTGTCCACAGGACTGTGACTGATCATCTTTGGGTCCACATAGAGTTCATTTTCTCTCCTTTCTTTCTAGGAAATATGCTAAATTCATTAATATGTCACACTGGGAACTATGCACCTCTTTTCTTATGCACCGATCAGTAAAAAAGCCATTGGAGTGAAATAGGAGAGTAGAGCTGAGCTGTACGGCTTAAAAATAACATTGCGATATTTAAAGGTTATATAGCGATACACCATATATATCTCAATATTTTTAAATGTCCCATAAACTAATCTTTACCACTAAAATATAAAGATATAAAGATATCAAACTGCAGTTATAATAAAGTTAAATGAAGTACCTGCTGTCATAAAGTTGAAAGCACTACTGTTATAATAACATTTAATATAATATGGTTTAAAGGAAGATAACAAAGTACTTTTATAATGACAATATTGTTAGAATTAAATAAATCAAGCAGGACTCAGAGATAAAGTGCAGGAAATACAACAGCCGTCAACCGATACTAATAACCAATAACCAATACTTGAAACGGACATACACTTGCAATAAAAATGAAAATCTTTTTGTCAATACTTAGCATTTGAAATATAACAAACTCCTACACAAAACTCTGTTTAAATGCCTTTTGCAAAAACTTTAACATAAAATACAGTTTCAACCAACTTTTTTTTATAGTCAAGTGAAAATTTGAATTTAAAAGTAGCTCTCTGAGGTTTTACAAAGTAAAAGTTTCTCCTATGCTGACACTTTCTTTGCACTTAATTTTAACAGCAATCATTAAAATAAAATGCCGATACAGATAATCCTCAAAATGCCAAATACGGCCAGTTCGATAATCTGCCGAACCTTAAAATAGAAACTCAAAATGCATTCAGATACGTGCAACACTGCCCCTCATTTCCTGTCCTGAGTTTGGGAGATTTTAGGAATGAGAGTTTTTATACTTTGTCAGATATCTTCTCCGGTGTGTAATTGGAACCATGTAGCTTCTGCCTGATGGGAGCAGTTCGTTTTCTCAATGCAGAGCGCAGGAGGGGTCCACGATCAGCAGTCAGAGCTAACCAGCCGTGAGCAGCTACTGTCAGACTCTGAGTGTCTCTGCTGGATGGACGGGGAGTCTGCTGGAGCTGCAACACTCGAGCGTCGCTGCGTTGTATCTGGACTAGCAGCTCTATAAAGGGATGCTCTGAGTGATGCTGAGTTCACAAGTATGATTTACAAGGAATTAAAGAAAACATGGTAATTTTCATTAACAAATTACATCTGAGATTGCCAAGAATTTGATTTGTATCGGAGAAGTGTCATCAGAGG
>NW_024621637.1:0-1782 GCF_008729295.1 Plectropomus leopardus | reverse complement strand
TTGTTCCCTATTTTTATTAACTCTCTGGGGGTCTGAAGGTGTTTGTATATTGACTCAAGAACCTAAAAATTAAGTTAAAAAAAAACAAAAACGCTTAAATACAAGAAAATCCTATTCAGGCGAACTGAAGAAACGACGACAAAAACACAAAACGAGCTGAAAAAGGTAAAACACGTCAGCGTTTTTTTTTGTCTCAGATGTTTAAATGAAATTAATCTAATAAATCTGTGTTGTTGCTTTTTTTTTTAAATTTAAGCACCGTTAATAATCACATACGTGTGGATGTTTGTCTGACGTCTTTCTGATAGTTTAACACTTTCATCTCTGGCTCTCTTCACGTTTCCGTTCGCCCGTCACGCAGCCTTAAATCAGGTCGTTGACCTCAGGTGTCAGAGTGTGTTACTGATGCCAGCACGCTGAGTGTGTGTTCCTGCATGCATGGATACACACTCTGTTTCTGTGTGTGTGTGTGTGTGTGTGTGTGTGTGTGTGTGTGTGTGTTAGAGCATGCCAGCAGTGAGCCGTGTTACCCACAATCCACTGGGATCTCTGGCTCTACCCAGAGTCCATCTGTGCTCGGTGTGACCGCTCGCTGCTCTCACACACACAAACGTCTCGCTCATCGATCAGTTCGACCAATCAGCTTCTTTAAAGGTTACGAACTAACTGAACGAACGCGTGAACGTCTGAGCCGCTGACTCAAACGCCGAGCCGATGGACGGGTGAATCAAAAACTGTCCCAGGTTTTAAAGGGTTAACGTGTTTGATTTGAACAGAAGAAACGTGGTTAACCCTTTAAAACCTTTCAAGAATAAAAAAATGGCAATGAGTAATTTTACAAGATATGAGCCAAAATATTGCCCAGAAATGACCTAAAAATTGCCTGAAAATTTGCAAAATAAATGAGAAATAAATAAAAAAACAAAACAAGGCCTGACCTGAGGTTTTGTTTCTCTAACATGATTTTAAATACACAGTTTTAATAATTATGAATACTGTTTTGAACTAAATTACATTTTTCAGTAATTTTCCCCTCTCTCTTTCTAACTTCTTTTTCTGGTCATTTTTCTTGTTTTAATTTTTTTTTCCGTGTTTTTAACGTAACTGATCAGCTTTCAGAGGTTTTAACGCTTGTGAAAGTTGTCTGAGCGCAACATCAGAAAAGTGATAACGATCCGGGTTTCAAAGGGTTAAATGATGACTGAGACGTTACGTTTTAACTGAAACGTTGTGAGGATTTAAAAAAGTACGTGAAAACATCGCGGCAGCAGCATCCCTGAACGTGAGCAGCAGACGCAGAAGCAGAGCGTAATATGTCGACGTTAAAGTCCACCGACAGAGCGGCAGCATGTGACGCCTCGCAGTGAGAACTGTTGTTGTTTTATTGTTTATTTGTTTGTTTGAATTTACTAATTCACTTGTATGATTGTGTGTGACGGACAAAACTCGAAACGTGCAGTTTTCTGCTCCGTAAAGAGTCGGCTCAGAGATCGAACTCACTGTCTTTATAGAAAAACACGTTATAGACGAGCGGAGCGACGAGGAGCTTTTTTCAAACATATCGTCCTCAGACAGAAAATAACAGACGGCTGACATGATGAAACCGGCCCGACACACACACACACACACACACACACACACACACACACACACACTCCGTCTGTCTTCGTCCTTTATGTCGTTGGTCTATAAATAAAACGGTCAGACTGCCGTCAACTTGTTTCTCTGCTGAGGAGACGCCAGAGGGACAAACTGACGAAATAAAGACATGAAGGGAAAGAA
>NW_024621636.1:0-2549 GCF_008729295.1 Plectropomus leopardus | reverse complement strand
CTGTAGACCTCGTCTCCTTATGTAGACCTCGTCTCCTCCTGTAGACCTCGTCTCCTCATGTAGACCTCGTCTCCTCCTGTAGACCTCGTCTCCTCCTGTAGACCTCGTCTCCTTCTGTAGACCTCGTCTCCTCCTGTAGCCCTCGTCTCCTTCCGTAGGCCTTGTCTCCTTCCGTAGGCCTCGTCTCCTTCCGTAGACCTCGTCTCCTCCTGTAGACCTCGTCTCCTTATGTAGACCTCGTCTCCTCCTGTAGACCTCTACATCCACAGACCTTGACTCCAATCTGCAGACCTTGTTTCCGCCTCTCCTGCACCCGTAGACCTCGACTTTCCCCGTAGATCATCTCCTAGTCTCCACCTGGAAACCTTGTCTTCTCCCATAGACCTTGTCCTCCAGTGTCCACCAGCAAACCTCCTTTCTACCTGTAGACCTCATCTCCAGCATTAAACCTCACTTTGTCTCAGATCATAGACCTTGTCTCCATTTTTTCTTCCTGTAGACCTCATCTCCTCCTGTAGACCTCTACATCCACAGACCTTGACTCCAATCCGTTACCTGTAGGTCTTGTCTCCTCATCTCCACCTGTAAACCTCGTCTTCTAGTGGTCCACCAGCAGACCTCCGTTCCACCTGTAGACCACATATGATGTGGATCCTGTGAACATTTTCGGGCGCTGTTCTTCTTTGAGCTCGTCCTGTCCACTGGATGTCCTGTTTACATGGACGTTGTCTCCGCTGTTGTCTTAGAGGAGAGACACTCTGTCCTCTGTCCTGTGATTGCAGCTTTCCTGCAGAACGGAGAGGAGGAATAACGGAGCGACGTTCCCGCCCTGAACAGGAAGTGTGAAAGAGGGCTTCAGTGTCAGTCACATGTTCCTTTACACGCCTGTAACTGAAGTCTGTGTCCATCATCACAACGTGTTTGTTCTCACACAGTGTGTGTGTGTGTGTGTGTGTGTGTATGTGTGTGTGTGTGTGTGTGTTTGCTGCATCACAGCGCTGCAGCGTCTCGGTTTAATTCTGTTTAATTCTGTGCGGTCGACTCTCTGCTGCATCAGCTGCTTCTGATGTGTTTTCTTTCTGCAACACGACATACATCACTGACACTGTGTGTGTGTGTGGGTGCGTGCGTGTGTGCGTGTGTGCATGTGCGTGTGTGTGTGGAGGGGGAGGGGTTTGTGTCTCAGTGTGTGATGCAGGAGGGTTTCTGTTGAAGCTCGGTTGTAAACGTGTGTGTGAGCTGTGAAGGTGACAGTGGAGCTGCAGGCTGGATGATATTTAAGGTCCTCAACTCGCTTTTTTTGGGGGCCACTTTTACAAAATGACAGGACGCCAGTGACAGCAGCCGCACACATGTCTCTAGGATTTAGGACATTTCTCACATTTTAGGACGTTTCAAGGATTCTAGTAGGTGTCTGATTTTAGGATGTTTCTAGGATTTTAGGACCTGCATGTTTGGAAGGCATCTTTTCTTTTTTTTAAACCATAAAAAAACCAAAATGGGCTAAAAGTTTTGGGAGGAAAAAAATCTAAAAAAAAAAATTGACATTTAAAAAAAAAAACAAAAAACAATTGCCAAATAAATAAATAAAAAATCACCAAAAATCACCCAAATTTTTAAAGGACAAAAAATTGTCAAACAGTTAAAAACAAAAAAAACATCTAAAAAAGTTTGAAAGAAAAAATTGACAGAAGTCCTTTTGAAAATCACCAAAATATTAAGGGAAACATTTTTTTTATTTCTTTTTTTTTTTTTTTTCTTTTTAAATGTGCCTGCACATTTTCTTTGAAAACTTTTGGAGACTTCCAGCATCGCTGTTTGGAGGTGTAACATCAGCCTGTGCTGTGGGAAGGATTGTGGGTAATGTAGTGCGGTCAGTGAGCTGCACAGACGGAGCGAGACACAACATCTGCTGTAAATTAGCCTGTTGATGTTTTCCCATGACCTCATGACACACACACACACACACACACACTTGCTATTATTGGTTTATTTTATGAGCTATTATATTGTTCATGTCTTTTTCTTGTTTGTTTTAAGATAATTTGACACTTGAGGATGTTAAACATAAATTGACCAATCAGATCTCCAGTTTCTCTGAGCTCAGGTTTGAACGGTTCAGAAACAATCTCAGGCGATCTATCAGCCTGATTGATCCTCTGATTATTGATCCCACGTGCTGCGTTTTTAATGGCCGTTCATCAAATCGTCGGTGCGATGAATAATCAATACGTTAATCCACAGCCGCAGCTCTTGTATTGATGATCGATCGGTTTCTGATCCGTGATCATGATGAATAATTAATGAGGCTGAGAGGAGAAACAGAACAGACAGAACTGACCAATCAGAGATTACCTGACTGTGGAGACACGTTTCCATGGTTTCCATCAGCTGTTACGTTGTGCTCTCGTGATGTCTGAAGGTCGTAGTTTCAGACTCTCTCGATGAGTTTTGAGGAGGAAAAGTGGAAAAACACGAAGCTACAGAGAACACCACATTACTCTTTACACGGGATCAAAGATGTATATCGAATACGTGAGTTAATAAAG
>NW_024621635.1:0-1329 GCF_008729295.1 Plectropomus leopardus | reverse complement strand
AGTCCAGTTTGGATGTGACAGATCTTTTTTTTTTTTTTTTTTTAAATATTAAGTGTGAATGCATGTATCTAAAAGCAATAAAAGAGAATGCTTCATGTAATGTGTATTGTGAATTGTGGAGAGGTCAACTTACATGGTTTAAAAGCAGTTTCGGGGTTTAACTAGGCCCAAGTAATAAAAATGCAAAAATAATGTAATTGTAACCTGTTACAGTTACTGAAAAAAGTAATTAAATTACTTAAACTGACATTACCATACCTCGACAAGCTGTGTTGTTTTCAGCTGGTTTTTAGAAACATCAAAATCTTTCGACATACAATACTATGTTGTTTTCAGCCATTTTTTTGACATGCTATATTATAATGTTTTTGGCTATTTTTGCAACTATTACCTGCCTCAACAAGCTCTAATATGTCCTTTTCAGCTGTGTTTTAGATATGTCAAATTAGCAATTTTTCAACAGACTATACTATGTCACTGTCAGCTATTTTTTTGACATGCTAAATTATGACATTTTTCAACGTTCTATATCATGAAATGTCTCAACAAGCTTCAATATGTTTTCAGCCATTTTTTCAACATGTCAAAATTAGAAATTTTACAACATACTAAACAATGTCTTTTTCAGCAATTTTTAAAAAATGCTATATGATTTTGGCTGTTTTTGCAACTAACAATACAGTGACGTGCCTTGACAAGCTATGATATGTCGTTTTCAGCTGTGTTTTAGATAATATGTCAAAGATTGAATTTTTTTTACATACTATGTCCTTTTCAGCCATTTTTTATGACACACTATATTATGAAGTTTCTGGCTGTTTTTGAAACAATGACGTGCCTCAACAAGCTTTATGTCGTTTTCAGCAGTGTTTTAGATATGTCAAAATTTGCAGTTTTTTGGCATACTATACTATGTGGTTTTCACCAATTTTGTCAACGTGCTTCATTATGGCGTTTTGGACAGGTTTTTTCGACTTTCTATTCTACGACGTGTCTCTACAAGCTATAATATGTTGTTTTCAACTGTTTTTGCAACTTGTCAAAATGTGAAGTTTTTCAATATCCTAAACTACGTCATCTTCAGCCATTTTTGGCTGTTTTTTTAGAGGAACAATATATTGGAATCTCTAGACATGCTGTAATATGTTGTTCTCAGCTGTTTCTTTAAGATGTCAAAATGCGAAGTTTTTCGAAAAACTGTAATATGTCATTTTCAGCCATTTTTCTGACAAGCTAAATTTTTTCAACTTATGATACTATGATATGTTTTGGCAAGCTATAATATGTTGTTTTCAGCCATGTCTTCAAAGTCAAAATTTGAAAGTTTCC
>NW_024621634.1:0-4831 GCF_008729295.1 Plectropomus leopardus | reverse complement strand
GCATCTGGTGGCGTGTTGTAACACCACGAAATGGGCTTTTGGCGTTGGGATTTTACGTGAAATCATTGACTTTTGATGACTTCGGAATGAGAACGGTACTGAGTCGTCACAGGTGACAACATGTTTATCAGACAGATATGGTTTCTGGCCGGTGATTTCTTTTTTTTTTTTTTTTTTTAGGCCAGCAGATTTTCCACTTCCTTCTTTTAACTTTGGTTTTTCAAATTTTCGGTCATTTCAACTTTAAAAATCACCAAACATTTCAGCTGTGAGACATCAGCACGAACATCACGATATCGCTTCACAGACAACTGAAGAAGTACATTATAAATCACCTGTTGTGAAGTCCATCAGCGTCTGTCCTCTGACGTGTCCTCGTCCCCGTCCACAGGAGTGTCCATCCACCCACGACCTGCTGAACTCGCTTCGGCAGGTGGAGAGGATGCTGGCGGTCCACGAGGCGTCGTACCAGCAGGGCCTGCGCTCGCTCAGGAAGAAGATGAGCGCTCTGCACAACAGCACCATGGCCATCTTCAAGAGCGGCGGTGAGACTCTTTGTCCGGGTGTAGATCCCCAAACTGAAGGAGGACGAATTTTCTCCACCTGAGATTATCTCTCTGACCTGTAGAGAACAAAACCAGCAGAGTCCGACACTAAAACAGCGACAAAAAACCCCACAGACTCCGACAGCACAGTAAGAGCAGTACAAACTACTGCATGACTATCGTAACATGGTGTCGGCCAACAGAGGCAGATATTCTACGACAATAAAGTCAGAAATTTACGATAAAAACTGTACATATAAACTCTGAGATTAAAGTTGGAAATTTCAGAGAAAATCCAAATATTGTCTGATATAATACATGAATTTCCTCTAAGATTAAAGTCAGGAAAAAACACAGACAATCTCTGAGATTCAAGTTGTAAATTTAGAAATTCAGATATTCTGAGTCCAAAATTTCAGAGAAAAAAGCACAGATATTGTCTAAGATTAAAGTAATAAATTTACAAGAAAAAAACAACAGATATTCTCTAAGATTGAAGTCATACATTTATGTGGAAAAAAACTTAATTTATCATAAATTTAGGGTTTAAAAAAATGAGAATTCTCTGAGGGTGAAGTAGTAAAGCGCTGTTTTTCCATTTATTTCCACAAATGTATGACTTTATATGACTTTGTGATTTTTTTCTAATAAATTTTGCACTTCAAAGTTTTTTCCTTGCAGATTTACCACTTTAATGTCAAAATTCATTTGTTTTTCTCTTCCTCGGGCTATTTATTTATTTATTCAATTATTTATCCATTTGGTGATTTATGTTTTTATGTATGTTTGCATGTTTGACCTACAACGGTCCAAATGCACCGCCGTATATTCATGAGTGAGAGCTCCATCTTCAGCTCAGCCGTGTTTTACCTGCCGGTTAAACGCTCATCAAAAAGCCACAAAAATGACCCTGACGTTATAACTGAATAAAAGCTCATGAAGGTATTTTTGTGACCAAAATTAAATAACAGCTGAACGAGCGACAGACTGAGGTTCATTTAAAGGTGCTGCCTCAGAAAAAAGTGAACAAATTTTTAGTTGTTTTTAAAGTTGGATGCCAAAAAATAAAAATATTAGATAAAATGATTAAAATGATAAAAAGCCTGCAGAGGGTTAATAAACACGTGTGTCCGCTCGCAGCTTCCTGCCCCAAACCGGAGCCCCCCGCTCACGGCCGCAGGCTGGGCAGGGTGTTTGGCGTCGGACACGAGGTCCACTTCCTGTGCAAGCCTGGCTACGAGCTGATTGGCCCGCGGACCAGAGTGTGTTTGGACTCTCTGCGGTGGAGCGGCCAGCAGCCGATGTGCAGACGTAAGCGCCGGACCGTAACGCTGATTCTGGTTCAGTCCCAGCGGGTTTCTCAAGTCTTGTTTTTGTGTCTTTTTCAGGCTTCAACAGCACCGGAAACTCCCTGGCCTCCTTCTCTCCTGCCGCTCCTTCCTCCTCCTTCTCTGGCTCTGCTGCTCTGTCAGCATCCTCCTCCTCCTCCTCCTCCTCAGCATCTTCACCTCCTCCTTTCTCCTCTTTAGCGCCCACATCCGCCTCCCCATTCTCCTCCATCCGTCCGTCTCACTGCACTCACTTCCTGGGCTCCACCCGCTGCACCTGTGACGTGGGCTTCACCATCTCAGGCCGCGACAACAACATCTGCACAGGTGACACCAACCTTTAACAGCGACTTCCTTATGATGGAGCATTTACTCCGTATCCCGGGAATCAGAGCGCGGCTTCCTCCACCTGCTGAAGTCGTGAGAGCAAAAGTGCTCGACGGTCAAACTGACTGACGGATGATGATAAGGAGGCGGAGAAAAAGTTTACATTCAGGCTTCCTCTCGGAAGTTAACATGTCGACCGACGAACTGCAGCGACTTGGCTGCATGTTGTTAGTTTGGGTCTATTTTGAACAGGTGACTCAGTCAGCCGGTGCCGAAAATGTTGGGTCACGGTGGCCCTGAGGGTCAAAACACAACAACATTTCCCAAAATAAAACAGCACATCAGAAAACTACATTTCCCAAAACAATGAAAAGTTATTTTGTTTTCTGAAATGTTTTGTTTTCATGACTGATTCAGACGTTTGTCAGGGTCCATTTACGGAGGCCCGGAGGGTCAAAACACCAGAAACACATTTTAGAAATCACTTCGACCTTTCCCAAAACAAAACATTAAAAAAATCAAAATATTTCCCAAAACACTATGTTTTCCGAAACAAAACCACCGTGAAAAGTTGTTTTGTTTTCTGGTTGTGGTTCTGTTTTGGGAAACGTTGTAGTGTTTTCTGAAGTCTGACAGCCGATACCCACAGAGTTAAGAGGGGGGTGTCGAGTTTTTCGCCTATGTTAGATAATGTTTGCAAAAAAGCCAAATAATAATATTAATATTCAGCCATCTTTGTTTGCTGATGTTATCTAACTTAGCACGCAAAGCTAGCGTTAGCTAAGCACACGAAGCTAACGTTAGCTAGCATCTTACCTTGGAACAAACAATGGTGTTTTTATTTCTCTTTGATGGATTCGATCGTTCCTGTCGTCTTCCACGCTGTTTTATCACATCCGACACCGTCTTCTTCGGTCTTCGGCTTTGGAAAGGCGAAAAATTCGACACCACCCTCTAAACTTTTTGGGTATCGTCTGTCAGACTCGCAGGTGCGTAAGCAGACCGCTTCAGCATATTAGCTCCTGCTGAAAGTTCGACAGGCCTCCCGCGCATAGTAACGGTTGCTAACGTATCTGTGAGCTGGCTACCCCGAGCAGAGGGGACCATCATAGGGACGGCATCAGAAGTATCACAGGTATCACAGGTATTAAAGGCCCCACCCACAACTTTCCACAACGGAAACACAAAAAACCGCGTACGAAACTGACCTGAGCTGAGCCGACCTGCTCGGTGGGAACGCAGCTTTTGGCGCGACGGCCGGCGTCAACACGAACGCTTCTGTTGGGATTTTTGGGACACTGAAAAAAGAAAAATGTTTTGTTAAACAAATGAGACAAAATGTTGAACTAGTGAAGGAAACTGAAGTCAGGTATGAAGGATACAGAATAAAAACGTGTGTGTGTGTGTGTGTGTGTGTGTGTGTGTGTGTGTGTGTGTGTGTTCCAGATATCGACGAGTGTCGTCTGTTTCCTCTCGGTCAGCCCGGTCGTCTCTGCGTCCATCAGTGCGTAAACACTCCCGGCAGCTTCCACTGCTTCTGTCCCGCCGGCTACGACCTCTCCGGAGACGGGCGCAGCTGCACAGGTCAGAGGTCAGAGGTCAGAGGTCATCCTCTCCGTCTGAGGGGGACACTGTTGAAAGACGTGTGGTGTCTCTCTAACACTTGCTGTCCCTCTGTGCTCAGACATCGACGAGTGCGAACACCGAAATCACAACTGCACGGCGGAGCAGGTGTGCGTGAACACGTACGGAGGTTTCCAGTGTGTGAGGGTGGAGTGTCCGCACGTGAAGAACGCCACGTACATCAAGACGTCACCGATGTAAGAGCACAACAACCCTCTGAGGGTCCGTGTAACACCCGAAAACGAAAGAAACCACAAACGTAACACAAATCTGCAGCTTTTAATGTAACAATCACACCAACGTAACAAATTTCCCACAAACGTAACAGCAGTCGCCGACTGCAAATTTAATACGAAATTTCCTGCAAATGTCCAGAAAAGACATTTATTCTAAATCCATAAAAGACATCTATGAGACGTCCAGAAAAGACATCTATACTAAATTATGTTACAGAATTGTACTTTTAAGAAAAGACAAAGAAAAGCTTAAAAAAAACAACTTCTTTCTATGTTTTCGAGAGAAATTAAGCCAATTTGCTCGAGTTTTAAACGGGTTAATCCTTTGCTTTGTGTCTTTTGTTTGGTGTGAGACGAGGGACAGAGACAAAAAACATCTTTTGCCAAAGTGCTGCAGCAGCAAACACACTAAATGCTTTATAATTAAAAGTGAAATCACAATGAAACTGCAAACTCAGCGAGACGAGGAGGAGTGAAAACCGGGCAGAAGAGACAAAGAAAACCAGAGCTTTTCACCTCAAGAGACAAACACGATGGACGAGAGACGCCACAACAATGAGCTCTACCTCCAAGTGTCCCACTTCCTGTCTGCACCCGACAGTTAGCGTCCGTCCTCTGACAGCAGAGGACCCAGAGTCACGCTGAGGTTTGTCCTCAGACGCCCCGCTGATCAGCTGACGGCGGCCGAGAGGCGGGAAAGAGGAACTAAACATGTTTACCAGCTGTGGTTAACGAGGACTCGTTTACTCCACAGCTGGATCTTAATTACAGT
>NW_024621633.1:0-1706 GCF_008729295.1 Plectropomus leopardus | reverse complement strand
TATTGAGTTTATTTTTTTAAATCAACATCAGTCATAAATATCATAAACATCAAATAAATATTAATTCAGTATTTTTAAAACAATTATTTTCAACATACTACATGCTAAGTATATTTTATTTATTGATTTATTGATTGATTTATTTATTTTTGATCATCACAGCCTGGGATATGTCAAAAATTTGCAACAACACTGATTGTGACAGTGCACCTAGTGGAAATAGCATGTATTATTACATGCCAAATATGGTTTAAAAACATGATGTCATCAGGTGGAAAATGGTAAAAATGACAAATTCCAAGGCAAAAGTCCAGAATGACATGCAGAAATAATACAAAGCATGTTTTTATACTTTGATGGCTGTGGGATCAAAAATGTCAGTTTGAATGGGTTTCAATGATTCATTTTTTGTACTCTACAGTGGATGCAACAATTTTGTTATCGCGTATTTTAGACTCATTGTAGGAGCTGAGCTGGAAAATTCCAAGATTAAACAAAAACAATCTCGCCAAAATGTATGCAATATGCATGAACACAGCCAAAATTATCCAAAACAAAAAAGCATGAAGAGCGCACAAAATATGCCAAACTGTCCCTAAGGGTTAGAAAGCTCATATATAAGAGAATATAAGTAAATTAATAAAAGTTATCTTTTTACACAAAACAGCATGGCACAAACAAAATCAAACACATAAAATAAGATAAATAACAGTGTGGTCATGCATGTTGTCATAATGATTGTTAAAAAGCTAAAGAGAAGAGATGGGTGACAAGTGATGGTTAGTGATGGCATGATGAACCCTTATGGAGAATTGTTGATTTTTAGCAAATTGGTTCACAATTGGTTAATTTCTCACAGCTTCATGTGCACAAAAAATATCTGTTGGCCACTGAATGTGTCACAGGCAGATATATATTACAGGTGATCTCAATCATGTGATCTGTGATACATCAGTGACTTTGTTGCTTTTTTGTGTTATAAAAAAATGTAATAAAGTCAAAGCACATATCTAAGCATTGGAGCTGCTTCTAAAATATCCCAGCAGCTTCCTGGCTTTGACCTGCACGCCAGAGAGCACAGGTCAGGTCCAGTGCCTCCTTCACAATCAGTTTCAGTGTGTGAATGCAGATTATGTGATGGAGCTTCAGTTCTCTGCCACAGGCAGTCACATTAGTATCTGAAACCAGGCATGTCACCTTATTAGTTAATCTCCATTTCTCCAAAAAGGAGGCTTTCACACATTTTCAGCAGTGTGTGTGTTTGTGTGTGTGTGAAGAGGGAATGTTCTAATAAAACTGATTTCAGACAGGTTTTGTCGACCCAATGTGGTACAGTACTGCTCCATAGGGGACCCAGTTCTGTCACAGGCAGAGTCATGATGACTTTTTGGGAAGACTGGACTCAGTATCAGCAAAAAAAAGCCTATACTGTGTCTTTGTTTTCACTGGGTTTATAAATGAGAAGATTGTGTTTTATTGTTTTTTGGGGAGTTTCTGTTTGCTGTGTTCTTCCCCTCCACTGTCTATGTGCACTTCATCCCCTCGTTAGACTAGTTTGTTATTTAACCCTTTGAAACTTGAGGAAATTGGCTTGATTTCTTTTTTTAAAAAATGGAAAGAAGGCAATGAGCAACATAAAACAAATTACCTGAAATTAGCATAGATAATAAATAAATAAATAAAGTAAAATAACAAAAACATATGAT
>NW_024621632.1:0-1865 GCF_008729295.1 Plectropomus leopardus | reverse complement strand
ATTATTGTTGTTGTTGTTGTTGTTGTTATTCTGTGCAATAAATACTGTCAGTGTTTCCCATTCAGCCACCAGATGGCCCAAATCCTCCCCTGTCTGCATTTACCTGACACCCCCCCCCCCCCCCTGTGGCTCGTCCCAGCTTCCTGTCCATGTTTGCAGCTGACTCTGCCCACCGGCTTGTCTCCTCATCTGCCTGGTAGCTTTTTTCCATGCTGAAGAAGATGAGCTGTTTCATTTGACCCTTTATATGCTGCACCACATGGAGCAGCTGAGAACTCTTGCTGGAAAAAGGGACTTTACATGCATAATAGTAGGAAAACTGGGACCCTCATAAAGCACTCAATTTACAGCCAGCGGGCCAAATATGTCCCTGTATAGAGTCCCTCAACTATTTTCTAATTCACTATAAAAATAAAGCAATTCACACTGGGATTTGTTTTTGTGATTTAAGTCTCCATAAGGTGTCAGAGACATAAAACAGCATCAAAATAGAGCTTGTTGTTGAAAAAAGTGCCAGTGGAGGATCCCCTACACCAGGCATGTCAAACCGGCCCCCTGTGGACCAGTTTGACATGCCTGCCCTACACCCTTGACAGAGGACACAGATAAGACACTAATGTCCTAAAATACTAGAAACTAGAAACATCATTAAATCAAAGCAATGTCCCCAAATCCGGAAAATATCCTACAGTTGTAGAAATGTCCCAAAAGCTAAGAAATATCCCAAAAGCCTAGTCCTAAATTCTGAGAGTACTACAATTTGAGAAATTTCCTAAAATCCTGGAAATGTCTTAAACTCTGAGAAATGGTCTAAGATCCTAAAAATGTCCTAAGTTCGGAGAAATATCCTAAAATCCTTGAAACTTACTAAATCTGAGAAACATCCTAAAATCCTAGAAACATGTATGGTCATCAAGGGCAGCAGAAAATAAAGAGGTTCAGAAAAAACATTTGTCTTAGTATTAAACAAAAATAATGTAATTTTTGTATGTAATGTAAATATATATGTGGAATATATGGAGGTGATCTCTTTGTTCTGAAAACACAGTGCTCATGGGCACACGGTTTTGTTTTTGGTTTTATTTGGGTTGCTGTCACAATCGTCACTTCTGCTGAAGGCAGGATGTGGTTTATCTGTTGGTTATAATGACAGAACAAAGACACAGGATGGAGATCGCCTCGCTCTGCATCATTATTTGTAAGAAATGAAACTTTATTCAATATTTTCAGTAGATAAACTTTGGTTTGATCTCTTGTTTTTCTTTATTCATTTAATTTAATCACTCGTGGTTGTGTGTCTGTAATTGATTGCTGGATTAGATTTAACTTTATTGTCAAAGTTCAGGTTCTAACGTCACAAAATGCAGTTATGGATCTAATTAGAAGTGTAAAAAGCAGTTAAATGTGGAGTAATGTACAGAAAAACAACAAGGGGAAGATACAGTATCAGATGCAGTATGAACAAAAAGAATTTCGGCACAGCTTTAAGTATTTGCACTGGAAATAACTGACAACTAACCCGGTTTGGTAAATCTGACCCTACGAGATCAAAAGCTGTAAATTTTCTGGCTTTAGTTGATTTAAACGTTTCTACATTTCCTGGTGTTAGAGCTCTTCATTTCTGTGTGAAGTAGCAAACTTTGACTTCAAAGTTTCACTCTCACTTCACTTGGCACTTTGCTGCTCTGAAAGTGTTGAACTAACAGTTCAAAAACCTGCCCGTCTCTGAAAACAATAATAAGACGTAAGTTGAAAAAAAAAAGGGGGGGGGGGGGCAGATAGAAGGAGAAGAGCCACAGACATAGAAAACAGTGTCATCTGCATAAACACATACATGACAATTTGGGGTAACAGGGGTGATGACA
>NW_024621631.1:0-1020 GCF_008729295.1 Plectropomus leopardus | reverse complement strand
ATTATTATTATTATTATTATGCTGTCGCTGAGGCCTCTCAGTCTGAACTCTGGCAGGATTCAGTGTTGTGAGAAGGACTCGTCAGCAGGGTGAAGGTTGGGGGGTTTGAACTTTGCGTTGCGCTCCAACAGTTAATCTCTTTCTCGCCGTGATAAACTATTATTAGAGTGTTTATCTGTCGCTTCGTCCTGAGCGACCAGCAGCTTCTGTTTCTGCAGAAATCCGATTCCACAGAGTCGGTTTCCAAGAAAAGGACACACCCCCCCGCTGGCGTGTGTTTTCTTTGTCATTGATGATGGAGGTAAAAGTTTCCTCCACAGAAGCTGTGCTCGCCTCAAAAACCACCCAAAACCCACGTTAGCCTTTTCTTTATTTATAGAAAATGTTTTAAAAAGGAGAGTCTAAAACAGTGATGCTCAATTTATGACCCACGGGCCAAATGTGGCCCCGATAGGGTGCCAGGTGGCCCCCCAGCCGTTTTCTAATTCACAGTAAAAATAAAGTGATTCACACTGGGAATAGTTTTTGTACTTTTAGTCTCCATAAGGTGTCAGAGACATAAAACAGCATCAAAGTAGAGCTGTGTGTCGGTGGAGGATCCCATTCGAATAAAAACACAACAATTCTTAGTTTTAGGAAATCGTGAATTATTGAAAACATTGTTATATTACATTTTTCTTGGCAAGGCAAGTTTATTTGTATAGCACATTTCAGCAACAAGGCAATTCAAGGTGCTTCACACAGAACATTGAAATACAACAACAGGGGGAAAGGAAACACATTTAAAACATTATAAAAGAAGCATGTAAAAGGTGATTAAAAACAGGCGCCCACTTTTGCAAAATGGCAGCAGGCCAGGGGCCAATCACAGCAGCTCCTCACGTGTTTCTAGGATTTCAGGACATTTCTCGGACATTAGGACGTTTTTAGGATTTGAAGAAAATTTTTTGGATTTTTGGTTTGTAGCACATTTCCTGGACTTCTGGGATTTTATGATATTTCTCAGATTTTAGGACATTT
>NW_024621630.1:0-1882 GCF_008729295.1 Plectropomus leopardus | reverse complement strand
AAATTATGCATAGGGTCAGTGAAGAAAATACTGACTGATGCAGAAGATGATAAGCTAATATGGCCTCTTTGACCTGTGAGTGAAGTCACTAGGATTTAAGACAATTTTACAAGTGAGGTTTGCAAAAGCTAAGGAGACTTTTATGTTAACTTCAAAAGTTATAGGAAAAGGATGAGATGGAACTGAAGAGTCTAACTTGAGCATTTAATGATTACTTTGCAGATCTCCAGTCCAGATTAACACGAGGCATTTTTCTTGGAACTTTTTTTAAGACACAGAAAATTCAATAAGACATAATAAGAAAGAGTAAATGCAAACGGAAATAAAAAAAAAATTATAAGTAAATTAAAATAAGTAAATAAAATACAATATGGTTTTGTAAACTTAATCATTATTTTTAAAAAAAAAACATCAGACATAATAATTTAAATGAAGTCTGAAAGGGAATACAAAGCTTTGCACTTTTTACTTTATGTCCAATAAGTTAATACAATCAATCAGAAGTTTATTTACTCTTCTATTTTACTCTCTATTCCATTTTATTTTCAATTTCACAGTTTTCCCAATTTTTCGCTTCAGGCACAACTTTGATCACTTCGCCATTACCCATATATCCCAGTCCACATTTGCTAGTAAAAATAATAGATGATCAATCATAAAAATATGCAATGTAGATTGATGGGACTGTCCATTTTGGTTGCAGGAGATGAAAATGTTAAAACAGATTAAAGCAATAAGTGCTGTGATATTTGTTGTTATTATAAACATAAGCATCTTATGTGCGACCAAAAACATGTGCCCAGAATTCATTCTATTTTTTTACACAAATAATTGAATCTTGTTTGTTTGTCTTATTTCTCTGCATATTAGAATTCTGCAGCATAACAATTTTTAGCAGTAGCTGATTTTTTTATTTGAGTGTCATCGGCGGAGAAAGATGGAAAAAAAATTAAACATAGTCGCGACTGGTTTGACTCATATGACCGCGAAGCCTCAGTCTGACCTTTGACTCTGAAGCGTCATCACCTGTTCTGGATTACGTGCAGACCTTTACGAGTGCACTGCGGCTTTTCAAACAGCCACTCGCATCCACTTCCAGTGCTGGCAGCACAACTGCAAATATTTCCAAATGAGATGAGCTCTTACAATAGCCTGTGTGTGCCTATGTGTGTGCGTGCGTGCGTGCGTGCATGGTGTTTACGTGTGCGCACGTGTGTTTCACTGTGCATGAGTGCCAAAAAATGGTGTTTCTAGTTGTGCAGATGTGGAGGGCTGAGTCTCTAAGCACACATATATACAGTGTATGTGTGTGTGTGTGTGTGTGTGTGTGTGTGTGTGTGTGTGTGTGTGTGTGTGCGTGTGCGTGGGTGTGTGTGTGTCTCTGACCCCCAGGTCGTGATGACACTGCGTGGAACAACAGCATATTATGTCTTCCTCTCTCATATTTCTCATCATCAGCACTGCCGCCATCCAAATTCCACTGATGTGTCCACAGCGTGGCGGAGGGACTCGGCCCTGTTGTCAACCCCTGTCCTGCAATAATAGGAAACACAGCATCACTTTTCCACTTTCTCCCTCACTTTTCACCACTAATTCAAAATATATGAGTTCCTGTTTGGAGCTCGCTCGCTCGCTCTTGACTTGATTGTTTGTTTTGGATAAAAGCTGCATGCAGTTTGCTTTGTTATCGAAAATGCTTTTGTTGTTCATTTTGTGCTGCTGTTTTTCTGTACATGGGTGGAGCCTGGAACACATTTGGAATGTAGCAACTATTTTTGCTTTTGCCTGTACGTGCCTATGTACAAAACTCTGCCACATCATAAGAAAAAAAAATATATATATATATTATATAAAAATGTATCTGTCTTCATAAGTGCTAGCG
>NW_024621629.1:0-5094 GCF_008729295.1 Plectropomus leopardus | reverse complement strand
TATATACACTTTTCCAGGTTCTATCCATGTTTGTTTATACATTTTCAATGAATTTTTTTGTACTTTTTACTAGTGTTTTTCTATTTTTTTGGCCAATTCTTCTCGTTTACTTCTTCCCATGCTGTGCTCAGGTTTGAAAGGGTTAAAACAGTCAGCAACAGTTAGCAGATTCTGTGTTTTCAGCGAGAGGCAGCAGTCTGAAACGTAAAGACGTCCGCAACAAGAAATCCTTCAGCTCAAACACATTTCAGCCAAAATCAGAGTTTTTAGTATCAAACACTCACCGGCTGTCGACCGTCTGATCCTGGATGGAGGACCCGGTCCGGTTCAGTCCATGATGGTCAGAATTTAACCCAAAAATCGGCAGTTTCCTTTAACTCCTCCTGCAGTTTAACCCACTTCTCCAGCTTCCTTTCATGTGTTCAGTAAGTTACAAACATTTTAGAAACATACAGGCTTCCTTTGTGCTCACACACGAGTTTGTGTCCTCTGTGTGTGTGTGTGTGTGTGTGTGTGTGTGTGTGTGTGTGTGTGTGTGTTTGCACATATTAAAGCACCCGCCTGCTGCTCCTCCATTGGTCAGATCCCCTCTGTCCTGCTCACTGATTGGCCGGTTTTTGGTTCTCAGACGTGTCACTCACACGGTCACTTCCTCAATCAACAACCACCAAGGTGCTTTCTATTTGACTAACGCGGCCTGTCGTGTCCCTCAGGGGACAAGAGAGACATGCATACAAGAGACACAAAGAGGAAGGAGTCCAATCAGCAGACAGGACGTCCTCTGTCTCTCCAGCATGAGTTTGAGGAGACGTTGAACATATTCTTACATGAAATAAGTAAAACAATTCAGACCATAATCCAGAAAGTCATAGAAACACAAGCAGCAAAACTGAATTTATTTTGAGTATTGATTTTATTTTTTAAATGATATTTTCTGTATTTTAGAATATAACCACGGATAGAATCTGTTTTTGGAGCTTAACTGTTCATCAGGATTTATTAGTTTATTTATTGATTATTTCACTGCTGTCAGCGCAAATCTCTTATCTCCAAAATAGCTATTTTTCAGGAAATAGGAAAAACGTTCGATCCAAAGGCTTTTTGAACACATTTCACTGATAGATGTAGAGGGGGACCAAAATAATGAATTTATGAAAAACAAAAAAGAAAATAGGGAAATGTGGAGTTACAAGGTTTGCACCAGATAATGATGACATATATACATATATATGTGTGTGTGTATATATGTATATCCAGTATATATATAATATCTGCTGGAGCCAGTTCATACCGACAAGCACATCGCCACTATAGCATCACGTGACCAAGAAAAGCCAAAAGTGTTTCCGATGCAGTTTTACAAAAAAAGATTTTTTGAACCGCCTGAAAAACCTCCTCATCATTCCAGCATAAAAAGCTTTTTGTGATAAAGGGGGTGTTTTTGAAACTGATGTTTCCGTTAGGCGTATTTCATATTTGAAAACCTGCGTATTGCTTTTGACAGAGAGCGGGGCGTCTGTATTTATGGCGATATTACGGTAAACATCATGTCAGGGTTTCTAAATAACCGGGTGTCCTCGTCCCTCGCTTTAATTTCTGACCCAAAGACGTGTGACGTTGGACGCTGTAATACCTCCCTGACCTCTGTCTCTTCCTCTCTGTCGTATTTTCCCGCCCCCGCAGGCGCCGGCTGCAGCTGAACCCGACGCAGGCCTTCTTCCTGCTGGTCAACCAGCACAGCATGGTGTCCGTGTCCACACCCATCTCTGAGATCTACGAGCAGGAGAGGGACGAGGACGGCTTCCTCTACATGGTCTACGCCTCGCAGGAGACCTTCGGCTGCTAGGGAGGGGGAGGGGGACATGTAGTGGGAGAGGGGGGGGGGGGGGGGGGGGAAGAGGGGGACGCGTGAGGGGAACAGAGGAGGTGAATGGCGTCGGAGCCGACCACGACCCTCTTCACTGAGCGACGCCCCGTCGGTCCGTGCACAGACCCCCCCCCCCCCCCCCCCCTCTCGTCTCCATGTCGGTCAGTAGCTACAGAAGCCAGTGTGTCTCCTGTCCTCAGAGTTAGACGTCAGAATCATACCTGTGATCGCTCCGAGTGTCTCTAGTTTGATTTTCCCCTCTTTTGCTCTCCACACGGACTGAGTTCTTTTATTTTGAAAGGGTGGGGACAAACCAACCAATGACTTTGCGAGTTTTCATCCTTCACACTACAGACGAGCTAAACTTGAAACCGGGCGAACGCTCGCAAGTGTTCAGGACGTAATTTGAGGCTGACGAAGTCGCTGACACCGCCGAGAGTTTAAAGTTTCGCCGCTCTCTGCCGCGTCAGCTGCGATCTCGTCATCGCCGCCGCAGATCGACTGGTAGTGATTTTTACCTTTTTAACTTTTTTAACTCACGTTTTAGTTTTTTTAATGATCGTCTTTTGTTTTTAAAATATTAGCTGTAGTTTAGTTTGTGTTCTGTAAGCTGGTTTGTGTTAATCTTACGTGTTACCGTCAGCGCGGAGCTCAACTCGCCAACTCGCCGCTGGCTACCGAGTAGCTGACAATCAGGCTAAAAACAACAAACACGAAAACTGTAAGACTCGGAAATTCATTCAGAGGAATTTAACATGTGCAATATTCATCCCCGCTCACGCCCTCGCAGGTTCACACGCTCTGAAAGACGCGATGTCGGTTAACTCGACTCCGCCGCAAAGCGACTGACGTGAAACCAGCCGCTCAGTCAGAGGGCAAGTTAGCGTTAGCATTAAAAGCACGTTGGTTTGATTTTAAAAAAAATAAAAACATGAAGAAAAGACGAGTAACTTAACAAGACATGGCTCAAAATGTAGCAAGAAAATAGTGAAAAATTACAAGAAAATTTCCTGAAAATAAGCAAAAACAAATAAATGAAATTAAAATAAAAAAATAAAACATTAAAAAACAAACAAAAATATGTCCCAAAAAAAGTGATGAAAATATATAAGTGTAGATTCTTGCTCTATGACATCATTTTAAACATGTAATTATAATCATTAGAAATATTGTTTTCTGGACATTTTCCCTTTTTTTTTTTAAATTTAATGATTTTCTTTAAATCCTCCCGTCTTTCAAACATTAACCTTCAGGTCATTTTCTCGTCACCTTTTACTAATTTCTTAACATTTTGTGTGACATTTCTTGCCAAGTTGCTCATTGTTTCTTTTTTTTTTTTTTTTTTTAAATTAAACCAATTCACTCAGTTTTCAGAGGGTTAACCCTTTGGAACCTGGAGCGACGTCACTTTTCTTTTGCTGCATCCCACGCCTTTAATATTTAAGTATTTAAACCTTTGAACTCGGAGCTTAACAATGTGATTTCTTTCAAAACATGAGGGGAAAAACGAGCAGCTCGGTTATTAATGTTCCACAAATTGCAAGAAGTTAGTGGATTTAAAAAAAAAAATAATTTAAATCTAGGAAAATAATAAAAAAGCTGGAGGGAAAACTATATTGATAATTAACGTAATGCCATTTTTTAAATAATTTTACAGAATTATCATAAATTTTAAGTACTTTTTCCAAGTCTTGAAAAAAATTTTCAGGTACTTTTCTTTTACTTTAACTTCTTGCTAAGTTTTGGGTCTGATCTTCTGTTGCTCATTGCCTTCTTCAAATCTTTTTGTTTTCAGAAATCAAGACAGTTTTCTCAGTTTTTTTAGGGTGGAATTATCTTGAATACGACACTAAGAAGAGAAAAGCAACAATACATCGCTTGAAACGCACTGTTGGTTTGGCTCTGCAGCACAGGAGGGGACGCTGTGTCCACACGGGGACGATTACAGGACGAGATCTTTTAGTTTGAAGTGATCACATCTTGTAAATTGAGCAGAGCTGACGCAGCCTGCGCTCAGCTGCTATGGAAGCCAGGGAGTAATCGAATCCTGGTGGCGAGGTGAAATAAGGCACCTGCTTTAACCCTTTAGATCCTGGGCTGCGTTCAGGTGCCTGTCACAAGCATGTAAACCCCTGGAACCTGAAATTATTGGTCTGATTTCTGCTGAAAACATTAGAAAAAGGCAATGAGCTACTTGGCAAAAAATGGCCAGAAAATTGCAATAAAAAAATTCTAAAAGATGCCAAAAGACTTAAAAATGAGCCATTTGGAGATTTTTAGATATTATCCAAAAAAGGGGAAAATTCCAGAAAATATAGTTAGAATTCTTCTTCTAAAAATTATATTACAGAAAATATACATTAATATTTTATTTTTGGCACCATCTGTGTTTTGTTGTTGCTTATTTTAAGTAATTTTCTTTTTTTTTTTACTTTCTATTTTTTGGGCCAATTTTTGTGAAGTAGCTTGTTGCCGTCTTCCGACATTTTTTGAAAGAAATCAAGCCAATCTGCTGAAAGGGTTAATATCGAGCCTGCCCTGTGAGGGCGGCGTCCCCTCCCGGCCTCGCGTTACACAGCTTGTAAAGAACGCCGCGCGGTAGCATTAGACTCCAGCATTAGACATAATAAAATGTATTTAAAGTCGGAAATGAATGAGCTTCTTTTGCACATAAATTAATACAAATATTAAAAAGAGTTGGCATAGATTTTTTTTAGGAACAACTGTATCTATATAAGAATTATCTCTTCTTTTTGTATCTGCTCTCTGTATGTTGGTCTGTCTGCCTTTGTTTATTAAGACTTTATAGACAAAAAAAGGTGATGCACTACAAACCTTGCATGTTTTGACTTTTTTTTAAAATAAATGTATATTGATTTTACGCAATAGATATAATTGTATTGTTTAATTTAGTCTTTTTAGATGTTTCCCAAACCAAAAACTGAAAGTAAGTGTATGTTTGAAACAAAAAAACAAAAAGTGTGCGTATAAACGATCATATAATCGAGCTGTATTACAAAGTGTGTTTTTCTTTCGGCTTTCTGACACGGTCACTGTTTGGAGGGGTGTGTGTATATAGATGCATTGCTACAACGTTATTAAAAGCATTTGCCAATAAATAAAAAAAGTTGCCTTTAAAATAGTTTTTCTTGTCTTTTATCTGTTTTGCATTTGTGAGAAATGATGTCTCATATTTACCAGCAGATGACACTAAAGTCCACCAGACG
>NW_024621628.1:0-1036 GCF_008729295.1 Plectropomus leopardus | reverse complement strand
GACATATATATATATATATATATATATATATGTAAAGAATTTCAAGGCAAAGATGTGATGGTAAAGAAGATGTACTGAGCATCTGTTCTGGGTTGAAAATCTTAAAATAAAGGTTGAAAAGAAAATTTTCTTCACGATATGATAATTTTAATTTTAATTAGTCTTATATCAATTGATTAACACTAATTACTGACTATAGTATGTTTTCTTGGGCTTTACGATGCCCAAAGCTACTTCCAACACCCTTTTTTAAAAGGTTGTGGCTAAAGTTTTGTCTATGAATATGTCTTAAGGATGATTTTTTTCTTAAAATGTAACCTTGAACCTCCTGTCAGGAGCTGAAGGGAACATTTATGCCTTTCCTTTCCATCTCTTCCATGATTACATCTTCAAGAGGGGAATCAAGTAAAACACTGAAGAATAAAGTCATTTTGTCTACCACTTTGCACGATGATCTCTCTCTCACTTTCTCCAATCCATTAAACCTCCCTGGCACCGTTTTCTGGATGGTGGCTAATAATCTTCCGATTGGCTTGGATTCACAGGCAAACTTCCTGTCCCCAAAGGTGATTTTGATAGAGTCTGAATGGAAATCACAAGTTTGTCATTGAGTCATTGAAATATTTGTGATTTTTATATTATATTTTGTATTGTTAGTGTACACTTTTCATGAATTTTTCAGACATCTTACAAATTTGTGGCTCGAGCCGAGGACAGTTTCGATTTTTCCTGCCAAACAAAAAGTGTAAATCTTGGCTAATGCTCGCAGGTGCTGAGCAGAAGGAGATAGGATCTTCTGCTGTGGGACTGGAAATATTATCTGCCAGGCTCGGGATAAAGAGCGAGGGCAGCAGCGGAGGAGGAAATTGTGTGGAGACAGATGAGGATGGGGCGGGTGGTGGAGGGTGTGTAGAAATGAAGGTTTGAAGTATATGTGTGTGTGTGTGTGTGTGTGTGTGTGTGTGTGTTTGTGTGTGTTTGTGTGTGTTGGGGGGGGGGGACCATTTATGACACACACCATTAAGCTGCCAATGAG
>NW_024621627.1:0-4358 GCF_008729295.1 Plectropomus leopardus | reverse complement strand
GAGCAGCTCTCGCGCTGTTGTCACCTAAATGACGTCACGTCCCGTGCTCGTCAGGTGGATCATCCCGGAAGTGCGACAACACCTTCAGTAAACTTTGGCATCCATGAAAACAAAAAAAAAAACAAAAACAAAAAAAAGAGGTCTTTGGTCTTCAAATGTGGACCAAATAAAAAAAATTAAATCAAATTAAATAACTTGGAAATAATATTTTAAAAATCTTGGCCAAGTATTTTACTCACTAAATGTCATTTACTCAAAACCTTAATTATTGCTTTTCTAAATGAGACAAAACTATTTAAAAGATCTTGAAATAATGCAAAATAGAAAAAGCCCAACTTCTGTATAAACGTCTCTGTGCCCTAATTCCTGAATGACCACTGTTTTTTTTTGTCTTTTTAAATTCTTTTGTCTTGTAATTTAATCTTTCCTTCTCTAGTTGCCTCACAAAAAAAGGAAAAAAAACAAAAATCAAAAGTTATTAAAGTTTTCTACAAAAATCACAAAAATTGCTTTAAAAGTAAGAATAAAAAGGGCCAACAAAAAATCCTTTTTTTTAAAAAAATCATTGTTATGTTACATTAATGTAATTTAATTTATTACACACAACACATTTCCATGATTTTTTTCCAAAATATTTTAAAGATTTTTACTAGAATAATGACTTTTCCAGGCCTGGAAAATGTGACTATGAAATTCCATGACTTCCCAGGTTTTCCATGACCATGAGAGCCCTGACAGTAGAGACGTTACATCTGCACCTGAAAAACATACATTTGCCGTTATTTCATTACACTCAACAAAATTAAATTAACTTTCAATAGTTTTTACTTATCCCAAGACTTTTCCAGGCCTGGAAAATGTGAATGTGAAATTTTACAACTTTTCCAGATTTTCCATGATCAGGGGAACCCTAAAAGGCAGAGGATAATATAAAGGTGTCCCTCCTGATTAAGAGACAGGATCTGACGGACACTTTTAATTTTTAAACTGTTGGTCTTAAATTTGTATTTTATTTCATTTTAATTGACCTTTAAATTGTTACTGGTTGGTTGCTTAATTATTTTAATATCAATTTCTTAACAATAAAGTGAAAAAAAATTATGAACACATGTTTAAGTTGATTACTAATAAAAATGTAGTTTGTCAGGCAAATTTTTCCACATTATTGAGGAATTTTAAATGTTTTATATGCTTAATTACCATAATTATGAATGCTGTTGATTCACCATAAATTATGTTATTGCAAAAAAAAACATTATTTAAAGGAATTTTAATTTGTTATATGCTTAACTGCAATAATTATGAACGCAGTTGAATGTCATAAATTGTTTTGCATTTTTTTTCACATTATTTAAAGGAATTTTGAATGTTTTATATGCTTAATTACAGTAATTATGAATGCTGTTGATTCACCATAAAGTCTGTTATTCCATATCATTTTTTCACATTATGTAAAAGGATTTTTAAAGCGTTAAACTCACATGTAGTAATATCAACATTAACGAAACTGGACAGACAGACGAGCAGGTACGTTCCAAATGTACTTTATTAGATGTGAGTGAAATCATCGGCAGCACGGGATCGTGTCTGCTCTGAATGAAGCTCCAGCTCTGAACGCGGCTGCGTGCGGATGCTCTCCGGAGGGCTGTTGTGATCGTTTAAAGGGCCTCCTCATCTCCTCTGCTCCTCCTCTTCTGCACTCAAACAAAAAAAAAAGAAAACTCGACCTCTGACGTTCTCGTGTGGAGGAGCAGGGGGAGGAGGCGTCTTTAAAACATGTCCCGCTCTGTTTCCTTCCTTCCTCCTCATGAAAAAAAACCTAAAAAAAAAAAAAGCAACAAAAAGCCGAGAAGAGTGTGACGGTTGTGATGTCCAGCTGACGGGAGCGTTGCTATGGTGACGTCCCGATTTTTCCTCCCCTCTGCTCAGTCATCGTCCACTGTGGGTGTGATGGTCACGCCCCTCCTGATCTGTCCCCATCCAATCAGACTGAGGGAGGAAAAGGAGAAACCACTTTATATTAGTTAGTCTGCGGAGATCTGAAGATTTTAAAAATACGATCATTTACAATTTCAGAAATCTGGATCACAATTAAACTCATTATTCTTAAAGTCAAAAATATTAAAATCTAAAGATGTAGAGGAATTTCAAACAGCATAAATAATGTTTACGGCTCATAAAAACCTGCTTTTGGAAAATATCCAAAAACTGTTCAGGGTTTAAGAGGGTGGAACATTTTCAAATCGAATCATTTCCAGACCACCAGGAAAAGTTTTGTTTATTAATCTGTTAATCTCTTAAACTGTGAACAGGTTCAGTGTGGCGCTAAAGAAACGTCCAGACATAAACCAGTTTAAAATGATGTATAAAAACAGGATTTTCACCAGGCTTGTTTAAAAAACAAAGTTACTTCTGTCCTTGATCCTGCTACATCTTTGGAGTTTAAGGAAAAGACGATTAAATTCAGCAACAGAAGTTTCTATTTAAACGGTGGATTTAGAGGATTGTGACTCTTTCAGTATGACGTTAAAATGTTTTTTCTGTTCGATGAACTCCTGACTGAACAATAAGCCACCACACATTTATATAAAGAGGGAAAACTGTGAAACTGCAGATTGTTAAACGCAGTGATGGAAACGTCAGATCGCTTCGTTCCTCACCGCCAATGTTTCTCCACACGTCGACTCAGAGCGATCTTCTCTCCGACCTCTGTGCAGACGGGGTTGGTGAGGACGATCTTCGCCAGATCGGCCTTCACGGCGCTGACGCGGCCGCCGGTCGACAACGAGCCGATGTTCACCATCAGCACCTCGTTCTTGGACAGTTTCTGGACCTGCGGCGACACGGAAACAGAGTTCAGATGACCGAGTGTTTCCTAAAACAACATTTAACTATCACAGCACAAAAAAAACATTTAGTGACCCAAAAATGTGTTTTTGTTTTAAGTTTTGTTTGCAATAGAGACACAAAGACATGACGGACAGGGAGGTCGAGGAGGCTACAGGTTAATAATTTAACACCAATTTCATAGTAACCAAAACTGGCAAAAAAAAAAAAAAAAATTAACATTATGTTAAAGATAATTTTGGCGGGTTTTATTTGAGATACTTATTTAATTTAAAAAAAAAAAACATCTCACCATTTATTTTGAAATTTTACAATGCAACGACAAGAAAAAAAAAACAACTCATAAAATAAATAAAATACTTGCCATGTCTGAGCATTTTTAAGGCTTTTGAAATGTTGATTTAGGACTTTTTAATACCAGCTGAGGCCTTATTTTTTTATATTAACGGATTAAATGCCTTTTAAGAGAAGAAATAAAGGAAGAAAGAAAAAAAGGACCTCTAAATGTTCGCTACAGTTACTGCGCAAATATTCTTCCACGTTACTATTTTGGACTACATTTCCCATCATGCATGAGCGTCTCACCTTGGCAGCCTTCTTGTCTCCCTCTGTGCGGACGCCCAGCAGCCTCCTGAGCAGGAAGTAGGAGATCTCCAGCTCGGTGAAGATCTCCGGCAGCGCTCCGACGGCGCCGAGCACCTGACCGACCATACGGTCCGCTCGGCACAGAGTCGGGTCGATCTTCGTGCCCACACCTGCACGAAAAAAAAAACACACTTTACTTTGCTAAACTGCTGAAATATTTTGTTGTTTGTACTCAGACATTTTTTGTTAAAAACATTGGAAATACTTTTTTGGCTTTGTACACAAAAGCCTTCCGGTATGTATTCAAATTTCTTTTAATTAGGAGAAGGAAATTATCATTAAAATTAAATTTTAAAAAAATATGGAAAATGATCATGATGTAAAATTTTTTAATAAAATAATCATTTTCTTTCTTTAATGTTGCTGTTATTCTGGGTTTTGCTTTGGTTGATTTGGGCAAAAATCAGCCCTGGGCTTCAGCATATAATGATAAAAAAATTGTGTAGAAAAAAACTGCGTGTAACCAAATTAAAGTTTTCATTCATTCATGTTTTCTACGTTTTGGAGCAGAATCCGGCTGGTCGCAGTTATCAGGGTGAGGTTCAAAAGTCCAAGTACACATTTTAGGAAAGTGTGAAACACAGAAAACATCAGCGTCTGATCTGCAGGTTAAATGACATGAAATAAATAGAAACGTGCGGACGCACCGATGAGGCCTCCGGGTGCAGCGTACTGCAGGTCGTTGTGTTCGGCGAACAAAGAGACGATCTTGGAGAAGATGGGTTTGCACATCAGCTTTCCTTCGTGGTCTTTGGACACGATACCTGGACGCACCTCGATCTCCTGACCCACCTGGAGGTCACACAGAGGAGGAGGAGCAGGAGGAGGAGGAGGAGGAGCAGGAGGAGGAGCAGGAGGAGGAGGAG
>NW_024621626.1:0-1923 GCF_008729295.1 Plectropomus leopardus | reverse complement strand
TTTATTTATTTTTTTTAAAATTTATTTTATATACATAAAATCTTTCAAATTCCACTTGCATAAACATCACCAAAAAAATCAATGTTTTATGTTACAATAAAAAATTTGTGTTAAATTGTCCCTTAGCAATTGATGTCCATTTGTTTGTTGTAAAATTGGTCTTAAATTTCAGTCCACGTGGCATTAATAAAGTCTTAAAAAGTCTTTAGGAACCCTGATAAACACTGGAGGAGCTCTCCTAAGCTGTGTGTCTTATTTTCTCTCTCTCTCTCTCTCTGTGTGTGTGTGTGTGTGTGTGTAGTTTCATAAAGAGCCCGTGTCAGCGGTGGAAGCGTGCCATCAGGGTGACGTGGTCATCGTTCTCCCGGGGATCTACAGTGTCAGCAGCTCCATCTTCCTGCCAGACTCCATCACGATCGAAGGTAAACGGCTCTTATCTTGTTTCGACATCAGATGGATGTGATGTGTTTGGAGGTTGTAGCTGTAAATCAGTCGTTACGTCCACCGGCTCACTGCAGAGTTTTGTCCTTTCTCTTTTATCTTTCGTTACCTCATGATGAATACCGTTTGACACCTTTTGACATTATACGTCTTTGTGTTGGTGGAAGTCTATTATCTTTTCGTATAATCATAATTTGTATAATTTGTATTTATAGACAGTTTTTAGGTGTGGAAGTGAATTGTTTATGGGAATTAATGTATGTTATTTGGTTTGACTCGTATTACCCCTTAAGTGAAGAGTTGACAGATTTTCAGCCTGGTCGATTGTCAGAGCCGATATTTGGCATATTGCTGATTATCTGTATCAGCATTTATTTTAATGATCTCCAAGAAAATTAATTAATTAAAAAGTGCAAAGAAAGTGTCAGCATGGGAGGAACCTTTACTTTGTAAAACCTCAGGGGGCAAATTTTATTTATTCATTTTTATTTTTATTTTTACTTGATTTTATAATGAATGTGAACATTTCAGTTTTGATCAAACATTTGCTAAATGCATTTACATAAAGTTTTGTGTCAGAGTTTATTATATTCCAAATTCAAAATGTCGACAGAAAGATTTTCATTTTTATTGTAATTGCATTTCGGTGCCAAACAGTGGTTATCGGTCTCATCAACTGCTAATAATTGGTAAAACCAAAATAGGTCCACCCCCCCTTTAATGGACAAATAAATTATTTTTTAATAAAGTATTTTCTTTCCCATTAATCTTCTGTTCTCTGCTATATCGTGTAGACACTCTTATTGTACGTCATTGATCCTGTGCCTGCTTGATCTTATTTCTTAATATTGTAGGATTCTTTATTTGCTTTTGTAAATTATTTTGAGGTGAGATTCTCTTATAACCCTCTAGGGGTTTTCTGTATCTCACCTGCACAATCTACTTCTATTTTGTTGATAAGCTGCTGTTTTGTTTTTACTTCACAAATATTTATTTGTGACACCAAAAATATACTACAAATACTATTTAGAGATAAGCTCCAGTGTACTTGGATGTGTTTGTTAAACCTCTGTGACTTTTCTCTGGGTTTAAACCTGAAAAGTGAGCAATGCAGTCTAACAAACACTCATCTTTACCGTAATGACGGTTCACTGACGGCGTTCTTGTGCTGTCCGTGCGCCAGGCTTCGGGCTTCCTGATGAAGTGGTGATTGAGAAGAAAAACAAAGGCGACTCGTTTGTGGAGTCCACAGGAGCTGACGTCAGACTGTCCAACATCAAGTTCATCCAGCACGATGCTATCGAAGGCATTCTGTGTGAGTATGCTGTAAATATATGACTCCAGGTCGCAGGTGGAAGGAGGAATTAAAGAAGACAAATAAAAGTAAGAGTATAGCATGAGTCAGTAAAAACATAGTAAGTAAAAGCAAGATAGAAACAGAAATTTGCCATCTGTAAAAATAAGACTTAAAAGTGCAAAGAT
>NW_024621625.1:0-3595 GCF_008729295.1 Plectropomus leopardus | reverse complement strand
TAAAGTTTCCGGCTAAGGTAAATAGTGAGATTATGGCTAATTTTATTCTGGTGGGCTCACTTGTTTGGAAGGCATATTTTCTTAAAAAAAATTAAAAGTTTAAAAAAATGCCATTTTTTTAAAAAAAAGAAAAAAAGCAAAACTACAAAAAATCACCTGAAATTATTAAAGAAAAAATATTGCCAAAAAGTTATAATCAAAAACAAACTGTAAATTGTCATTTTTTTAAAAAATCACCAAAAGATTTTAAAAAAAATTACCGACAATTACCTCTTAAAAACCTCTCAAAATAACAAACAATCTCTAATAATGTAAAGAAAACACAAAAAAACACCATTTTTTTTTTAAGGAAAACATTCTTTCTTTAGAAATCAGTGGTAAAATAAATATCAGATACTGCCATTAAATTGTTTACATACGCCCTTCCTTATGCCAAGATTCCCTAGTGCTTAAAAAATTATTTGACATGCCTCCCTCTTTTTGCACCCCTCTCACAAATAACGAACAAACATAAAAACAAAAAAAAAAAAACAGAAACAAAAGTCCCAAGGTCCTTAAACTTAGAAACACCGCTGGAAAGCATAATGTTTCCATGGAGTCATATCTTTAAATGTGGGCTACAACAAGTCTATACTTTTCACATTTTGACAAATTGGCACATTGATAGAATGCCAAATTATTTATTAGCAGCTCCTGTTTGCAGTGAACCCATAAACGTGCAACGTACAACCATCACCCATTACTTAAAAAAAACATTAAAAACATGATAATTCTAAGGCAGGTTCTGCAGTTTATTTTTTCTAATATTTCTAGCTGGATTTATGGATGTTAACTTGCAACAGAAATCAAAGACAAGATCATATTTTGCAATTCTAAAAAAAGGCACAATTAGAAAAATGTGATTTCTTTTTCATATTTTATATCTTATAAAGCATTTTGCCGCCCGGTCTCTTCAGGTTGGGAATCAAACTAAGCTGTTCCTGTAGGAATTTATGGTTTGGTTGAAATGAAATAAGCAGAAGGGATTAACGCCTGTATCAACATGTGTTATGACTTTGTATGAATCATTCGGACTCGTAAATCAAACACGCCTCAGTGAGTTTAGATAGATGACTAATGCGCCGCATCTCTTCATTTCAACACTCAGATACTGTAATGTTCTTTTTAAATGCTACCGTCTCTAAAAACAGTCCCTGCAAGTGCTAATTTTAAAGTGCTCCTCCTCTCGTATAAAATTACGTGGTCCGGCTCCACCACACTTAATGAGCCTTATCACCACCCACGCCCCCTCACATGACGGGACGCTTCAGCAGGGAAAAATAAATCCTCAGGCAGCAGTTTTTACTCCTGTGAATCCCTTAAATACGATGAACTCTCTGAAAGCTGTTTTTCTTGTGCATATCTCGTCGCTATAGCGCAGGAAAGTGGCAGTGTAGTTGCACTTTGTAAATTATTTTTATAACATTTTGTTGTAACTCCTCATCTTTTCCCTTATATCCTTTTTTGTTATAGAGTTCTCCCTGGTTTTAGGATAGGACTGGATTAGATACTGAAGGAAATCGAAAAAAATAATAAAAAATTCTTTCTAAAAATACAAAGTTGTCACATGTTCAGATTTAAATGGTTAATTTCACTTCTCAGTGGAGATTTTCAAAGCCTCCCAGAGAGTTGTTAATCACACCGACATTTAAAATAGCGGCAGCATGAACTGCAGTTGGTCGGTGTCACTTGAGAACGCAGCCGGATGAAACATGTTGCGTCCACGTGATTCGCCGTTGGATGGCGTCAGGTTGAAACGTTGCCGGTGTGATATAAGGAGCACAAAGGTCCCTATAGGTGGATGGGTCCAGCAAACCCCAGACTTTCATGCAGGAGTCTGGTGTTTGCTTCCTGGTGTTTGCTTCCTGGTGTTTGCTTCCTGTCTGAATTTGCTTCCTGTCTGAATTTGATGTTTTTTTTCTACACCTTAACATGTGCCTTCTTTTTCCGAAACCTAACCATTTGTGTCAGTATCTGCTTTTTTTTGGTTGCCATGTGCAGCGGCAAAATGTGACGACTTGAGATGAGAACGTGTTGGGATGTACGTGTTCCCGCCACATTTTCTTAGACAAACAACTCTCTGAAGGCTTTTTGACAGATTAAAAAAAAAAAAAAATCAAACCTGTTCCGAAAACTTGATGGACAAAAGTTTCGGAGTCATTGCGCGAATGTGATTGACACAACGTGAGGTCGTATGTGTGTGTCCCAGTAAGCCATGACAGCGTCAAAATGTCTGTGAAAATGGCCTGTTAGCTGGGCGAGAACTTCCAAAACCTTCCAGCACCGCGTTTTTCTCGGAGGACATGCACATGAGCTGCCGCTTTCTGCTGTAAACTCCACCCTTTGCCCTCAAAGTTGTCGGCGTTGACGACGCCGGCGGCGAGTGGTTAACCTTCAGAAATCTCTGTTGGACCACATGTCACTGTCCTTTGTCGTCTTGCAGGTCAAGGGTTCAAACCTGCAACCGTCACACCGAGCACAACGACGCCTCAGCTGATCAGGGATCGTAGCGCCGCCACCAGGCCGAGCCCCGCACCCAGCCCTGTCCACGAGGGCCCGGAGACGGCTCCGCCCGCCTCCAGGTGTAAAGTGTAGTTACAGGTAGGGGTGGTGTTAGCTGGGGTGGGGTTAGCCGGGGTGCGGCCGGTTGTCGTGGGGATTTGGCGTAACAGGAAGTCGTGTTTCAAGGCGGAGTAGTGATCAGGACCGTGAGGGATGTTCAGTGTCTCTGTCAAAACTTCGTGACCTGGATACGTCACCTGTCGATCAGAAAGATTAAGATTTCAATGTGTCATGAGTTTAATTCTTACAGGGACTGTTTGGCGCATTTTACACAATTTTTCTGCAATAATTTCGGCTGTGTTCAGGCATATGGCATTAATTTTGGCCAGATTGTGTATTTTTTTGTTTAATCTTGGAATCTCCATCTCAGCTCCTTCAATAACAAAAATACACAGTGAACTAAACTGTTACATTCAGACTGTTAAGTTAAAAAAATCAAAGTTTAAACTCATTCAAACTGCAGTTTTTGATCCCACAGACATCAAAGCATAAAAACATGACTTGTATTATTTCTGGGTGTCATTTTGGGCTTTTGCCTTAGAATTTGTATTTTTTTTTTTTTTTTTTTTTTTTTTTACTATTTTCCTACCTAATGAAGTCATTTTTTTAAACCATATTTGGCATATGGAGAAAATACACATTTCCTTTAGGTGAACTGTCACAATCAATGTTGCTGCAAATCATTGACATATTTCTCTCATCAAAAAACCTGTGGGATTTTTCCATTGGATTTGGATTATGGCAGAAAATAAGCTCTGTGGTAAACTAACGCTTATGATGCTCACATCATTTGTTCAGCAAGATCATCTTCACCAATAAACACCACTTTCAGGATTTTTGAAACTCAAATGCAACCGTCAGAAGTGAAAAGCTAACCATACGCAATAAACAAACTACAATAAATACTGAAATACTGACTCATTTCCAGGTTTTAGGACTCATTACTGGGACACTCTGTCACTAACTGTCCTGCTTTCGCTGTCAAAATGTCTGT
>NW_024621624.1:0-1299 GCF_008729295.1 Plectropomus leopardus | reverse complement strand
TTGACCATATTTGGCATATGGAGGAAATACATGCTATTTCCACTAGGTGACCTGTCACAGTCAATGTAGCTGCTGATCACTGACATATCCCAGACTGTCAGCAGCTACACTCACACACTGACATATCCCAGACTGTCAGCAGCTACACTCACACATTGACATATCCCAGACTGTCAGCAGCTACACTCACACACTGACATATCCCAGACTGTCAGCAGCACAAAGAAAAAAATAAATTGTGTTTTTCTCATCTAAAAATATAGTGGCATCATGACAAAAACCTGACATTTAAAGGGTTAAAATTCTGAAACTGTGTTTTTTGTTTTTGTAACTTGACACTGCGTAAAAAAATATGAATGTATAAAAATCAATGTTGCTGCAAATCATTGACACATCCCAGACTGTGATCATCAAAAAAACAAAAAAAATCTACCTGGTATGCCATTATCTAAAAACATAGTAAGCATGACAAAAACCTGCCATTTCAAGGGTTAAAATTCTGACAGTTAATGAACATTTGATATTTATGAGTAGGACTGACGTTGGTTAAATTGCAAGTAGAAAATCATATTAATGTATAATGTTATTTCGGGTGGGTGATGTGGGGATTCAGGCAGGTAAAGCTGTGTGTCTGAAGGTGGCGCTAGAGGAAATGTCAGAGACAAACCAACATTTTCTGACATTTACATCCACTTAATATCAATATCATCACATATACACACTGAATATGAATACTAATACACAGTGGAGTTAGTGCGCACACACACACACACACACACACACACACACACTGCACATTTAAAAACAGTATTTTTTTGTATCAATAATTAACCGAGACATGAAAGAATTAGTCTGCATAAACGATTAAATCTGCACGCTGCAGAGTCTGAGACGAGCGGCTGAAATAAATCTGAAAACATGAAATCTAATAAAAATGAAGCTCAGAGAAAAAGTCACTTAATAAAATGAAATATTGATGTTTAAATGTGAAATCTATAATAACGCTCTGTAATTTTTCTTCATCGCTGAACTTTAATTTCTTTTCTTGTTCTCTCGTTTTACCACACACACACACACACACACACACACACACACACACACACAGTACTCAGTAGTATGTGTGTAATCAGTAATAGAGATTAACGAGATATTAAAGGCCAACAGGAGACACTGCAGAACAAAAATGTTGAAGAATAAAGTTTTTTTTGGTGTTTTAGATGTTAAAGATTATAAAAGTTTATTAAAGCAGTAACTTCAACAATCTACAGGCAGCTACAACAGAACTAACTCTGTTCACTG
>NW_024621623.1:0-1388 GCF_008729295.1 Plectropomus leopardus | reverse complement strand
TAATTACATGGCGTCTGGTGGCTTTGGCTATCGCAGTTTTACAACTGTTTCTGGTTAAACGAAAATGGTAAATGGATTGCACTTGTATAGCACTTTTCTAGTCTTTTTGACCACTCAAAGCGCTTTCACACTACATGTCACATTCACCCATTAACACACACATTCACACCGGTTGCCGAGGCTACCGTACATGGTGCTGCCTGTTACTCAGTAACCATTCATACACACTCACACTCAGATGACGCAGAAGCCCTGACCTTCCGATTAGAGGATGACCAACTCTACCTGAGCAATAGCAGCCCCAAAAAGGATCTCACTCTCTAACAAAAACGTCTGTCTCTGTAGGGATCCTTTCCATAAGTCATCAGACATCTAAAATAACAATCTGAGCCTGTCAGTGGCAAAAACAAGCAGACTTTGAATTGATGGTGCATATTGCTCTGCATGGTTACATTGCAGCCTGTTTGGCTGCTGCATCGTTCATTGCTGCATTTGTCACTTCTGCACCAAAATGTGGGAAAAAGGGGGTCCAGGTTGAAAAATAACAGAGTTACCCTTCAACGTTACTGTATATTTAGTTTTATTTCTTTGGTGAGGTTTTGAATCACTTTGTTTTGTTTCAGGGTGTGTGGGCTCCAGATGGGGAAAATGTCAAAATACCAGTGGCAATTAAGGTGTTACGAGAGAACACCTCGCCAAAAGCCAATAAAGAGATCCTTGATGTGAGTAAAAGCCAGATACACACAGTTAACAGTACACATGAATACAGCTTTAACCCTTCAACATATTTCTTCTTTAGGAGGCCTATGTGATGGCAGGAGTGGCCAGCCCCTACGTGTGCCGTCTGCTGGGGATTTGTCTGACCTCCACGGTGCAGCTTGTAACTCAGCTGATGCCGTACGGCTGTCTCCTAGACTACGTCAGGGAGAACAAGGACCGCATTGGCTCCCAGTACCTCCTCAACTGGTGTGTCCAGATCGCCAAGGTATGTAAACAAGAAACAAGGTTATTATCATCTTGTACTAGACATACTTGTACGACTGCTTGTATTAGTAGGAGGAGTGTGTGAGTGTTTTTCTTGGCAAAGCAACAGTGTCTGAATGTTGCTGTTGATTTTTCTCTGTCGTATTTTTTCTTTCACACTTGATGTGGTACCAGCTTGTGTATTTGTGAACACATGGATTTGTGGGTGATGGATCTGCGTGTGTGTTGGTGTAGGGGATGAATTATCTGGAGGAGGTCCGGCTGGTCCACAGAGATTTGGCTGCCCGCAATGTTCTGGTCAAGAACCCGAACCATGTGAAGATCACTGACTTTGGTCTGGCTCGTCTGCTCGATATAGACGAGACTGAATATCATGCTGATGGAGGGAAGGTAGGACGGGACTG
>NW_024621622.1:0-4926 GCF_008729295.1 Plectropomus leopardus | reverse complement strand
CTTTACAAGACTCGACCTGCCTCACCTCTGTCTTCAGCAGCCAATTTGGTTTCTCCACCTTCCACTCCACAGCCTGCCCTGCTCCACCGAATCCAACCTCCTCAACCTGTCCACTCCAGCCAAGCCTTCAACCAACTTTCCTTTTTCCTAAAATAAACCGTCTAAACAGTTGTCTTCTGGTGTCTGCTTTTGGGTCCCAATTTTGAACTGCCTTAACAAAAGTGGTCTGTAACCACAAGAATGTTGGTCATACCTTTTGAGTCTGGCTCTATAGACAAAAAGTCTATGCACACCAAGTCAAGGGGCCCGCTGCTGGTTATCTGCTTCAAAGGTGCGGCCCTGTGAGGCAGTGTTTTACGAGCAACACACCGCCCGCAGTTTTTGATGTACTGGGAAATGTCAGAGGCCATTTTTGGCCAATAAAATCTGTCTTTCATCAGGTCAGTGATGCGGTCGGCTCCCAGATGGCCAGAATCATCATAGATGGACTTAAGGACTTTGAGACGATGTTCACTCGGAAGAACTAACTGACAAATAGACCCACCCACTGAACGGGTGGTTTTCATGTATAACAGGCCTGACTTTATCAAGAGTTTGCTACTTTCTCGCTGCAACGAAGCAACATCTGGAGTGTGATTTTGGGAGGTCGCAGGCCAGACTCCATTTTGTACAGCCTGTTTGGCAATACTGATTGGCAGGGTCCAAATCTTGTGCTTTGTGCAGCTCCTCGTTGCTTAGCTGTTCCACAGAACTCACCCCAAGCTGAGTGGATAATGCGTAAGCAGGTGGATGACACTTGGGGGAACTCCCAGCTGGTCAATGAGATGGCTTGGTAGCTGATGACTGAGAGACACTAATGGGGCGACAGAGAGCCTTAACACCTGATTGAGGGATGTGTCTCCATCCGTCGTCCTCTTCCATGGCATTCCTGGACAGCCAGTCCGCATCAACGTTTTCTTTGCCAGGCTTATACTTTATGTCAAAGTCGTATGTAGTTAAGCTAGCCAACCACCTATGACCAGTAGCGCTCAACTTCGCAGTGGTGAGAACATACGTGAGCGGGTTGTTGTCTGTTCTCACTGTGAATCGGGCACCGTAGAGATAATCATGGAACTTATCCACTACGGCCCACTTCAAAGCCAGAAACTCAAGTTGGTGGATAGGGTAGTTTTTCTCTGACTGGCATAACTTACGACTAGCAAATGCCACAGGACGTAACCCCTCAGGGTATTCTTGATTGAGGACCGCTCCCAGCCCATCAAAGCTGGCATCCACGTGTAGGATGTAGGGCTTTGTGGCATCTGCGAAAGCCAACACCGGAGCACTGGTAGGCACTGAATGATTTGGCGAAACGCGTCTGCACAGGCTGGAGTCCAGCGCTCGCCGAATGGTTCAGATTGTTGGAAGTTGTCATTATTGGGTTTGATGGGCTTCTTCCCCTTCCTCACAGAGGGGTACCCTTTGGTCAAGTCAGTGAGAGGGCGCACTATGGCTGAATAGTTCTTGATAAACTTACGGTAATAACCGAAGAACCCCGGAAATGACTGAAGTGACTTCAAGTGTGTGGGTGGTTGCCAATCTGCTACAGCCGTGATTTTATCTGGGTCTGTTGCAATACCGGTTGCGGACACAATGTGTCCTACGTACCTTACTTCAGGCTGGCAAAAATGGCATTTATCCAGCGAAAGCTTCAAACTGACCTCTGCTAGTCGATCAAGTACGCGCAGCAGACGCTCTTTGTGTTCTACCAGAGTGCGACCAAAGACGATGAGGTCATCAAGGTAGACAAGACACTGAAGCAGGTTCATATCTCCCACTGCCTTTTCCATCAATCGCTGGAATGTAGCGGGGGCCCCGGTGATGCCTTGCGGCATCCGCTGGAATTGATAGAACCCAAGTGGGCAGATAAACGCTGTTTTCTCTTTGTCCTCCTCTGACATGGCGATTTGATAATAGCCAGAGCGGAGGTCAAGCACAGAGAACCAGTGGCTTCCAGTGAGGCTAGATAACGCATCGTCAATCCGAGGAAGGGTGTATTGGTCAGGTATGGTTTTCAAATTAAGGGTGCGATAGTCAATACACATCCTTATTTCACCATTCTTTTTCCTAGCTATCACTATGGGAGAGGCGTAAGGGCTCCGGGATTCCTTGATAATCCCTGCCGCAAGGAGCTCCTGTAGATGTTTGCAAACATCATCAATTTCTGCTGGAGCCAGATGCCTGACTCTCTCTCGGAAGGGGCTAGGGTCTTTCAGCCTAATGTGGTGCTCTACCCCCTTCGCCAAACCCACATCCCACTCAGACAAGGAAAAAACCTGAGGCCGCTTGGCCAAATTTTGGGCCAGTCTGTTCTTCCAGTTCTCTGGAATGGGAGAGTTACCAAAATTAAAGATAGCAGGGTCAAGTGGGCTAGGTGGGGTCTCTGTGTGCTGTAGCTGGGTGACAACTTCTGCTTTATGCACATAGGCGATCACTGTGCCTTTAGGGATTGCTTTTGGTTTGGCAGACTCATTTTTCAACAGCACAGAAAATCTGTTGCAATCCATATCGGAAGAGAGCAGAACACAAGGGGGCATTAACACTCCAGCTGGAAGTGCTCCGTTGGAAGGAGTTTCTACCACGAGGATGCTATCTTTAAGTGTCTCTTTACTCGACACAGTGCAAATGGCTGAACGCTCGCCACCAGGAGGTACAGTAAGCGGTCCAGGTCCAGTCCACTTGACTACAGCCAGGGGATCCCCAGAAGGGAGAAGGGACTTAGGCTGGGCAGGTAAGTGTGTGCCTACACGCATGGTTCGAGCAAGCTTGGGGTCACCTTTAGCTACACTGGACCGAGGAGAATGACTGAAAGCTCGGGCATTAGCGCCAACAATAAGTGGCAGTTTTTCAGGGCCACTACTTTCTGGGCAGACTAAAACAAGCACCACCTTGGGCTCACACCGATCACCATCTTCAAGAAACTTTATCTCAGCTGCAATGTAGCCTTTATATGAGTAGCTAGCCTGACTTAGGCCCCATAGCTCCAAGGTCGAAATGGGATGAAGCGGTAAGTGGGACAAGTGCTTGTTGTAATAATCTTCAAAAACGATTGAGACATTTGAGCCACCATCCATTAAAGCGTCACAACTGTGTCCCTCAATCATGACTCTCCCAGTGCTGGTTTCGCCCACTAAGCCTTGAGGGATGTCGGGTGGTAGGTCTAGCGAACTGCTTTTGAGTTGGCCTACATGTCCTGTTTTTCCAGGGAGAATGGTTGAGGAGCCCTTTTGGTTTTGTTTAAGCTTTTGGTTACTTTTGATTAGCTTGTCTATCACTTTGGAGGGGTTGTCAGTACCACTACAAGTTTTGGTGATGTGGCCATCTTCCCCGCAGCGGTAGCAAAACACACTCTTATCATCTGTAGTGTTATTACTTTTCTTAGATTTACGGGGCGATCGGGATTTAAACCATTGAGGATACTTTTCTGGTGGTTTGGGGGACTCTTGCATGGCTGATTGCTCTCTGAGCTGATTTAGCAGTTGCAAACTAGACACCTGCTCCTTCAGTGACTGCACTTCAGGATCAATGGGCAACACTGAGAGTTTCTCTTTGACTGATAGCTGCTGTACTTTACTTTCTAAAGCTTTGACTTGACTCTTAAGTGCATCTACTTCAGCAGAGTGGGCTACTCTGTCATCTGCTGTGCGCACCGTGTGCGTGCTTGTGGTGATATTTCTTTTTATCACTCTCTGATCTTCCTCTACTCTAATTTCACTCAATAACTCCATGACAGAGAGCGGGTCGCCTCCGGCCTCTCCTTCAAACACAACTGGAGTAACAGGATGACTGACTCTGATGCTGCACCTCTTAATAGCTGCTCGACCCGTACACGGTCTCTGGAAGCAGAAGGAAGGCCTCCTTTCTGAACTGCTTTTGACAGCACCTTCTCTAATCTCCTCAGATAATCTGACAGTCTCTCACCTGACTTTTGCTGCATGCATCAGAAGGTAAAGTAGAAGTCTTCGCCAGACTTGGTGACTCCAAATGCATTTTCCAAAGCTGCCAGATAATCTTCTGGACACGCATCTGCATCATTGCATCGTACAGCTTGGATTATCTCAAATGCTGGACCTCTTACACTTTCCACAATCCTCTTCTTTTTCTCTTTTACAGAACCATCACATTCGTCCAACATCCCCTGTGCTTGCTCGAGCCAGTTTTCAAGGGTCTCCTCCCCTGCGGGTGTGGGCAACACTCCTGAAAAGACACGTAACCTTCGAAAGGTGTTATTCTCTTGTGGGTGTCACAGTGTTTTTTCCAGCAACTCTCCCACAGCACGAATGATGGAGGTTGGGTTTGACTGTGTGGATGTACTTTGCTCAATTAATGGTTTGAGATCATCCAGTGATTTACCTTCACTTTGCAGTAAGCCTAGCAACTTCAGTGTGAAGTCATCAGGAGGAGCAGCAGCAGCGCCTGTGGGAATGGTCGTCGTCCATGGGGTTCCACCCCCAATGGGGTAGATCTCAGGGGGAACTGTCTGAGGGTCAACTGGGTTTCTGCACTCACAGAGTATCATGTTATGTTGTAGTGGTGGAAATACTTTTCTAGCTTTGTAGCAAACTCGGCCGAGTGCTTTTACAGCTTCTAAAAACTCTGTTATATCAATGTTATATATATATGTTATATACAACAATCTACATCTACAGGTACATTACCAAGTATCAGAGCATTGGCTGGATTTACTCCTACCTCTTCACACCATTCCTGAAGCTTAGCTAGCAACTGAGGGTTAGGTGGATGAGCCATTGTTCTTATATGAGTTTTGGATTTGTTACCTTAATTACAATCAGTCATACAGTGAACCGATCCCAGCGGTGCCTCCATTTATGTAACCCCCGCCCCAGGTAGCTAATTAGCAGTGATTGACAATCGATTGGGGTGTTG
>NW_024621621.1:0-1413 GCF_008729295.1 Plectropomus leopardus | reverse complement strand
TCATCTCAAGATAAAGTTGTATGTGGCTATACTTGCAAACATGGGGCAGAGGCATTTTGCTTTTTTCACTTCTCCTGTAACATTATCCCCACCACTTGAAGTTGCCATCTTTCTCAGCTCAGCTGCCTGTTCCACCAGCAGAGACTGACCTCTGGTGGCACGATATAGCATCTCAGAATCAATCAATCAGAGAAAAAGGAGCATCTGTATTTTTGATGGTATTGAAAATCATACCTTCTGGATACTACCATATTACCATGATACCGCCCAAGCCTAAATCAGATAGTCAATCTCAAATGATTACGAGGATGATTTGAAGTTGGGTAAATAGTTATTTGAGGGAAAAGAACCCAAAATATGATAGAGTAGTGGAACCATAGCTTTGTTGCCACGGTGTATATATGGGTTTCATTTAAATACTAATTAGTATTGTCACCATTTTCACCTGAAAGTATTGTTGAGGGACACTTGGTGATACCTGTGGAACCATGGTACTGGGCTGGAGAAATGTCTGACCAACAGGTCCGCCTCCACTTTGGCCCACGGACATGCTGGACATACTGACACTCTGACCGATAGGCACATTTGGAACACTTCCACTCTCACCAATGGGGAGCATTTGATGATGAGCCAATGCCACAGTGCTCTGTAGTGCAAGAAAATAGTTAATGAACAATGTCAGTATCAACATAGTGAATCCAAACGATGATTAAATAATCAGGTCGGTGAGGAAAACTGCATAAAGACGTACAGATGCTATAGGGGGAAGAGCAGTCTGCGAGTGAGAGTATGATTCCCCTGGCTGAGAGTACACCTGGCTCTGTCCACTTGCATAAGATTCACAGCTGGCAGACCCAATGCTCTCTCCTGAGCAAAAGACAGATTTAAAAAAAGAACAAAGAATGGAAAAGAAATTAACTCATAGCGAACCTCTTATAATAAACTACAGTTAAACATGTATATCATCAAAGTGCATACACTACCTGGCAGACTAAGGGTTGTCCCACTGAAAATATGTTGCTGCCTGACATGCTGGTCCACTTCAGGCAGCTCCTCAGACTCCTGCACTCCTCCTGCTCCACCTGCTCCTCCTCCAGTCTGTCCAGCTGCCCCTGGTCCCAGTGAGGATGTGCAGGACGGATGAGAAAAAGTATAGGAGGTGAGAGTGGAGTCTCTTCTTTCTTCGAAGCCCTGCTGCTGCTGGAGGAGCTGCTGCTGTCGCCGCTCCCGTGACTTTTTGATAAGATTTACTCTGTCCCGGATGGATTTCCCTACCACCTTGGCATCACTCTCATGGAAGAATCCTGATTTCACCTGAGAGAGAGAGAGAGAGAGAGAGAGAGAGAGAGAGAGAGAGAGAGAGAGAGAGAGAGAGAGAGAGAGAGGGAGAGAGGGAGAGAGAGAGAGAGAGAG
>NW_024621620.1:0-1072 GCF_008729295.1 Plectropomus leopardus | reverse complement strand
TTTCTTTTGTAACTTTGAAAATTTTTAACTTCTACCAATGAAACCAGCATGTTGGCTGATACTGAAATATTTTATATTAACCCTTTGAAACCTGAATCGACATCATTTTTCGGGGGGAAAAAGTAAATGAGCAACTTGTTAAAAATGTTCTGCAAAAGCAAGAAATCAGTAGATTTATAAAAATATTTATAAAAAGAAAAAGGCTATGTTAAATATTTAAAATAATGTTATCAAAACATTTCACAATTAAATCTTGTTTGCATTGTTTTTTAAGGACACTTTCTCTTAGATATTTATTTACTAATTTTCTGGTGTATTTTTTTGTACTTTTTACATTTCTTTCTAATTTTGGGGTAATTTCTTTATAAGTTGCTTACTGCCGTCTTTCCATGTTTTCTCTGAAAAACATCAGGTTTGAAAGGGTTAAAGCCAAATCCTGCTGATACTGATGATGTGCTGATATTCATTTTGTGTGTGTGTGTGTGTGTTACCCTCCCGTCCAGTGTGAGCAGGATTGAGTCGCTCTTGATGTCTCTGTGAATGACTCCCTGAGAGTGAAGGTACGACAGCGCCTGCAGGACGCCCTCACACACCGTCGCCGTCTGCTCCTCGTTCAACCTCGAACACACACACACACACACACACACACACACACACACACAAGAACGAGCGTTTACTCAGCTATCAGAGATTTATCAGAGATCTGGATGCTTAACTGCTGACAAATACTCTCAAATACACACAGATACTCACAAATACTCACAGATACACACAGATACTGTAAACAGCTGTGTGTGTGACTTCCTGCTCACCTGGTTTCACTGACGATGTGTGTGAGAGCGCCGCCCTGCAGGTACTCCATGATGACCCAGAGCTCCTCCTCCACCAGAGCGCTGCGGTGCATCTCCACCACGTTCTGGTGCCGGTAGTCCCTCATGATCACCACCTGAGAGGACGACGCGGGACAGGTGAGTGTCTCCCTGCACGTTATTTTAATGGGATTTATTGTCCATTCATCTTATTTTACTTTATTTTGCAGTTTGTTTCATTTTATTATATTTTACATTATTTT
>NW_024621619.1:0-1431 GCF_008729295.1 Plectropomus leopardus | reverse complement strand
ATCAAATGCCGCTGGGAATGTTAATGGGGCTTCAAAATTTTGGGCCATTAGAACAACGGCAGAGCACCGTTTTCAATTAACAAAAAATTGCATAACATTATCGCAGTTGACCGAAACATGAAATTCACCATGATAACCAAGCAAGTGCCTACTGAAGGGTCATCGCAACCCTCTCCTCCAAATATGGTCACCTCTGGCTCCAAAAATCCAACATGGCAACCACCAAAATGCCAAAATCAAGGCTTCAAAACAAGAAAACGCCCATCATTTTTTTACACAGTCTACACTTTATGTATTTGTGTGTGTGTGTGTGTGTGTGTGTGTGTGTGTGTGTGTGTGCGTGCTCCATGTGGGCTACTTTGGATGTGACATAGAGGCCTTACCGGCTTCGTGTCACCTGTCAGGCTCCATTTGTGGACCCACCAGCTGTGTCGGGAGGCGTTTGTCCGTCATAAACACACTGAACTCTTAACAACAGCAGCCCGGTGCCCCTGTGTTACCTCTCCTCTGCTTCCAGTGTAATGAGCTTCATCGATTTTACAATAAACAGACAGAAAAGTCCCCATTACACACAAATATAATCCAAAACTCATCATGTTCCTCATCACTGAAAGTGAAAAAGGACATTATTAAAGTGGAAAATGTTTAAAATAACTTTCTTTTTGTCTCACAGTGAGTCCACACACACACAGTGACATACACACACTCATATACACACACATTAATAAGCCTGTATTAAGTTAAAAGCACGAATCCTGTCCCACGGCAATTACACACAAGCCTCTTTCAGTTTCCAGTAAAGGTAAATAACTTCAACAGCCTTTCTCTGAATGCCTTCCCCTGTGCATAAACACACATATTTAACTAATGCACTCATCAAAGACCTTCCGTTCGAAATATATAAAAAAAAAACCCTCAACAACCTCTACTGTGATTTATGAAAAACAAAATCCATTACTTCTCCAAACCCCTGGTTGCGGTTTCCTTCAAACGGGCGCTTTGCTAGCTGACTCACTGGCTGAAGTACAGCGGATTTCCACTTCCACTTTGGCCCGTTCATCTGAAAACGCTACAGAAAAACAGAGAGACGGAGGAAGGGGAACGGAGGGAGGGAGAGACGTGGATCTGGAAGCCATTAGAAGCTGGCAGCTGCGGCCTGGAGTGGCTGATTCAGAGAGAGGGAGGGTACGGCACATGATTGCCATAATGAATTTAATATCTGTGCATGTGCAGGTCATTAATGCAGAGCCTTGTGATTTAGCAGCAGGGAAGATGAAGATTGAAAAAAGTAATTTCTGAAAGCAGTCGTTGCTCTTTACAGCGTCTACTGCTCTGCCTGCGTTTCCCCCCGAGAGTCATAAAGTCTTATCTGGGTGTTTATCCATCCTTTCTAATCTGTTATCTATTTCTTTCATACTTCCTTCCTGTCTC
>NW_024621618.1:0-3935 GCF_008729295.1 Plectropomus leopardus | reverse complement strand
TATCTTGAAAAATGTCATAAAATGCTAGTCGACCACCAGCAATAAATTAATAATTGTTTTTATGATAATTTTGTAATTCCTTTTACCCATAACTGGACACTTTTTGTATGATCTTTTCTAAATATGTATCAAGTTTCTGTCTTTCTTCCGTTCACAGCTATGGAAGATCAAATCGTGACAGTGAAGGCAGAAATGCTGTCGTCCTTCACTCTCACTGACTGACTCACTGAATGCTCGATGTAATGTTCAACTGACTGAAAGACTGAACGTCGGTCTCGACATATCGGAGTGCTTTCACCTTCAACGTTCCCACTTTGTGCAATTCACAAACTATTTATTTACCCACTCAGTGTTTTTACTTAGGGTCTATTTCAATTGTAGTTTGTTTCATTTTTGTGTTCTGCAACAAAATACAACGCGTTATTATTTTGCCTGTCAACAAAAAGTGTTAGTATTATTATTATAATTAAGCATAAATTATGTTTAACATGATGGTTTAGGTTCTCTGCTACATGGCAACAGTTCAGTTTTCATTGCAGCTCATTCACATTTTTGAAGGCGAAGTATTGAGCTGTTGATGGGACAACAATCACTTAATTGTATTTGTGTGTTTTATTTGCTTACACTGAAAGTTATTATTTATATGTTGAGTAAATTTTAAAACGAACTTCAAACTCTGTTACGACCTTAAAGTCTGTTAGTCCAGTGGTTTTCTTCAGACAACAAAGAAATTGGGTGGACTATGTCAACACAAGTCTCTAGTTTAACAAAAACCAATGGTAACATTGTTATAAATGAAATGATTTCTCAGAAGATGCTTTAAACCACCGAGTATAATCCTGACATTTGGAAAATAACCTCGAAATATTACATTTACAATCTGTTAATGGATGTAAACATCCTGCAGGTGAATCTGCTGACTTACTTGAGAAAATTGTTTTGTTCTCACTGAGGAAAGGCGAAATGTCGGATGACATCAACGCTGCAAAGAAACAATCATCCAGTTAATGGAAATAACATAAGATGGTCGATACATGACATTTACAGAAAATGTACAAAAATTCTTGAGATTTAAAATCTGATCACCAATATTACCAGGTTTTACAGTATTTCAGAAATAATCTGGTTAAGTGTCATGACCTTTAAGTTTTATGAAGTGCAGAAAAAGACACTGAATTATTCCCTTCAAATAAATGTGTTCATTTTTTTTTTACAGATTTTGATATCAAATTATAAATTATAGATGGTAGATTCATGTCAGCCATTGGCAGAAGTTAAAAGTGAAATTGAGTTAGCCTCTGCCGGTCACAGGTTTCTAAATACTGCAGTTAAAACAGGTCTGAACGCGACTAACATATGCACTTTAAAAAAGATTGAAAAATGGAAGAAAAGTTACATTTTGTTTCAATGTCAAGAGATTTTTTCTTTGTACCTCACATGCTTGACTCCGTTTGCTGATGACGCAAAAGCGAGCTGTGAATTTAAGATTATTGTATTGAGAGTTCACTTTCTGAAGTAAATTCCACATGGTACATGAAGTTATACCCACAGAGAATATCTTCAATGTGATTACAATGCTGTCGTTGCCTCAGAAACGAGTTAGCGTTTAGCTAACTGTGACTAACTTCATTCATAAAAATGCTAGCATAATCATCTTCAGTGTGTTTGAGGAGGAAGACCAAAGTGCTTATTTTACCGTTTGTTTTTGTTTGTCATTGCTGGAAAAAAGAATGTATTTGCAGCATTATGCTTTAAAAAATATTTGTTTTCCTTTGGAAATACTTTAAGTTGTATTATTGTGTTCTTTTAGGCATTGTGCTTTTTGTTCTTTAATCGTTCATTTTTAAAGGTTGTTTCTCATTCTCGTTGGAAAGGCGTGTTTTACTGTTTAAAAAGAACAACTTTGTTTGGAAATGAATCTAGGTAAAGGACTCTATGTTGTGATTCTGTTTTCAAAGAGTCTGAATATTTAGATTTTTTGTGAACTCGTCTGTCCGCAAGATCTAAGTTTTTATAATAAAAATAAAAATGAATGAATTTCCACTGATTTGTTCCTTTTTTGTCTTTCAGTGTGACAGCACCTCTCAATATACTGCTTTTTCAAATTTGCAGACAAAGGTCTGGGTGAGTAAGTGGAAACACAGCACAGTTTAAGAGTCTCATGTACACGTCAAATGTGTCTAAACATGCTATTCAATGTTGTTTTCAGCCCTTTTTTAAATTTCATATTCAGACATTTTTTGCTATGCTTAACTGTCGTTTTTCTGTTGTTTTCTCAAATTGCAAAATTATGATGTTTATGGTTGTTTTTGGTCTTTTCTTCAACATGCGACACTATAACGTCTCTTGAAATGCTATTCAATGTTGTTTTCAGCCATTTTTGTGACATGTCATATTTTGACATTTTTGCCATAGTATAGTATGCGATTTTTTGTCATTTTTCCAATGTGCTAAAATATGATGTTTTTGGTTGTTTTCTGTGTTTTCTTCAACATGGCACACTATAACGCGTCTATACATGCTATTCTATGTTGTTTTCAGCCATTTTTGTGACATGTCATATTTTGACATTTTTGCCATAGTATAGTATGCGATTTTTTGTCGTTTTTTCAATGTGCTAAAATATGATGTTTTTGGTTGTTTTTGGACGTTTTTTCAACACTGCACACTATAATGCATCTCAACATGCTAATCTATGTTGTTTTCAGCCATTTTTGTGACATGTCATATTTTGACATTTTTGCCATAGTATAGTATGCGATTTTTTTTCATTTTTTCAATGTGCCAAAATGTGATGTTTTTGGTCGTTTTCGAGGGTTTTTTCAACACGGCACACTATAACGCGTCTAAACATGCTATTCTATGTTGTTTTCAGCCATTTTTGTGACATGTCATATTTTGATATTTTTGCCATAGTATAGTATGCGATTTTTTGTCATTTTTCCAATGTGCTAAAATATGATGTTTTTGGTTGTTTTCTGTGTTTTCTTCAACATGGCACACTATGACGCGTCTAAACATGCTATTCTATCTTGTTTTCAGCCATTTTTGTGACATGTCATATTTTGACATTTTTGCTATAGTATAGTATGCGATTTTTTGTCGTTTTTTCACGCGTTATAGTGTGCCATGTTGAAGAAACAACCAAAAACCACCAAAAACATCATATTTTAGCACATTGAAAAACTGACAAAAACATTGCATACTATACTATGGCAAAAATGTCAACATATGACATGTCACAAAAATGGCTGAAAACAACATAGATTAGCATGTTAAGACGTGTTATAGTGTGCCATGTTAAAGAAACAAACAAAAACAACCAAAACATCATATTTTTTAACATTGAAAAAATGACCTTGGCTCTGTTGAACTGCACTATGCTAATCCCGTTGCCTCTCCAGACCATTCCTGCTCCCTTGTTTCCTAGCTTTCCCGGATCCTGGCGCAACCCTGGCTGTGCCTCATCATTGTGATATCTGTGTGACCATGCCTTTGGTTGTGCTTGTGCTGTGACTGCACTGATACTGTATCCCCCACTTGCCCTGATCGCGGTCTTGGTCCTTGGTGCGCCAATGCTGTGATCACACCTTTGGACACCTCCGTATCAATATATGCATGAGACTCTGATCAACACCCACAATATCATCATAGAGTGCATTTGATAATTTCACATCTATCGTTATTGTAATGTGACATGCGTCAGTTTCCACTATTGCTGTGCCTCTCTCCCCCTCTCTCCCCCTCTTTCTCTTTCCTTTTTGCCACAATTGTATTTCATTTGTTATTTACGACATCTATTGCACGTCTCTTCGTCCTGGAAGAGGGATTCCTTATCATCCTCTGCTGCTATTCCTGAGGATTTCCTTGGGTGATGTGAGGACTCTAAAGGCAGAGGGATGTCGTACACTGTAAAGCCCTCTGAGGCAAAGCAT
>NW_024621617.1:0-3505 GCF_008729295.1 Plectropomus leopardus | reverse complement strand
TATTTATTATTATTACAATTTTTCAGGTAAATTTCTAGTATTTTTTAATAATTTCTCGCTAATTTTTGGGTCATTCCTTCATTCATTGCCCATTGCCTTTTTCCCATGTTTTTGAGAGCTGTATAGCCAATTTCCTTAGGTTTCAATGGGTTAACCCCCCCCCCTCAGCCATGCTAAACATCTGCTGATTATAAATCTGTCAGCAGTAGGAGTGAATGCACAGACTGCCGAGTTTTGTTTCACATCCAAAGGACATTTTTTAAGAAAAATGTGTCATTTTCTGCATCTTGTCCAGCTCTCCCCACTCAGCCTTCACATTTTCCTTGAGTTTCCCCCTTGTGTGACTTTGCAGTTCCGACTGTCTTTGCAGTTACTCACCATTGAGGCCACTTTCTGATGACATTCCAATTTAGGGAAAACTTCGGACTCTGAAAAGACATTTTTGGCAGGCCCACCACAAATGGTATTGTTCTTGCATGGGTAATGATTCAACTGTAGCTTATTGGGACAGATATTTGTGTAAGGTTTTACCTGAGGACAAGAAAATGTCTTCTTTATAGAGCGCACGCAATACTAAATCCTGGGTGACATAGTGCCGGATTACATTATGCTGCATGTGCATGTTGATGCAGTGCTAGAAAGAATAAGATCCAGTAGGAAGTGAGAGACAGTAGAACTAGACAAAACATTATAACAGAATGATAAAATATATAAGATGCAGGATTTATTAACAATTCAGCCAAAATTTTTTTTGGCAAAGAGGATTCAACTAGAGCTTAATCCTCATCAGATTCAGTGGTGCTATTCATGTCTTACACTGTTTTGAGATATTGAGCTTTTAAGTTTTGCATTCCAAATAGCAACACTAATGTAAACCTTTGTGTTTCCTAAATAATAAGTACAAAAATGCATATAACTTAAGAAAAACACCTCACATCACATTAACCCTTAGGGGCCGCTTTAATATTACACACGCGTATCGCTCTGCGCACAAAATGCATTTTTTTAAAATCAAGCCTTAAATCTATTATACATTTTTATTTTCTATTTTCATATACTCATTAGTTGTCTAAATCTTAACCCTTTGAATGCCATGTTTTTGTCATGATACCATCATGTTTTTAGATTTGAAAAAAAGTTATTATTTTCAATAAACTACATGTAGAGTGGAATTATTATTATTGTTATTACTATTATTATTATTCTTATTATTATCGCAGCCTGGGATATGTCAATGATTACCAGTGACATTGATTGTGGCAGTGCACCTAGTAGAAATAGTGTGTATTTTCTCCATATGCCAAAGGTGGAAAAATTGTAAAAATGACAAATTCCAAGGCAAAAGCCCAGAATGACACCCAAAAATAATACAGTGCACGTTTTTTTATGCATTGGTGGCTGTGGGATCAAAAATTGCAGTTTGTATGGGTTTCAATGGTACATTCCTTGTACTGAACAGTATGAATGTAACGATTTAGTTCTGGCAGTGTATTTTAGACTTAGGCTATTGTAGGAGCTGAGCTGGAAATTCCAAGATCAAACAAAAATACACAATCTTAACTAAATGTATGCGGGTCATTCCAGAATTGGAGGACATTTTACCTCCCACCCATCAAATTTCAAATAATCCATGTACAAAATACTAAAACATGCAGTTGTTGTGCAAATCTAAAAAAAAACTAGGAGAAAAGAATGTTTGAAAATATTTTTGAGTACCCCCTAAAATGCCATATTTATCTTGTCCCACCCCTTTGATCTCAAAACAAAACAAAACAAACAAAACAAACAAAAAAAAAACAGTTTATTAAATTTTAATCTCCTTTTTTGGTATTATTTTTTTTCATTGATGTCTCTTGTAATTGTGGGGGGAAAAAATTAATCAACATAATATTTTGAATAATAATTATTATGCATGAAACATGTGTCCCACAACATGCAGGCAACCCTGTTACCATAGCCTTTTTACCATGGTAGAAGAAGAAAACAGCAAATCACATGATATGCTGGAACTGACATCATCAAATAGTTTTTCCAAAAGAATGGGTAGAGCAAAGGTATGTCCTCTCTTCTGTTTTTCATATTTTCATTGTCAGCCTTGATTGAATGTCTCACTCTACCGCTCACAACCCTGTTATGCATATTATCAGATTAAGACAAATACTTTAAAAAATTTTTTTTACTTATTTACAAAAGTTTATCCTCTTGGTCAGTAGTAACAGCTAGCTTCTATTCCTGAGAAAAAGCTAACATTAGCTTAGCTTTAAAACCCTGTTACTCGCAACCCCCCCTATGATTACAGTAACAGGGTTGCACAACATTAACAGGGTTGCATCTCCTCCACTTTATTCAGAATTTACAAACGATTATTTACGGTTCAATTCAATAATTTACATTATCTAAGATATAATTTAGTTAATCTACATATTTTAAACATATTCCTGAATTTTACAGACTTTATTGTTTCCTCTTATTTCCAACATGTAGTCAAAATGGATTATGGTTGCAGCAACTACCTGGATGGGATTATTAACTTGACATAAATTAAACTGTATTTAAACAGTGAGTTACAATTCATAATAGGGGAAGCTAAATTAAGTTAGATTTTTTTTTTTTTACAGTGTGGCCCACCATTAAGTGCTGCTGAAAAGCAGAGACGCGACCGTGCCAAGCGCGATGCTGATGTACAGAGTAGACAACAGTACTTACTAAAAGAGAGAGAAAGATGGAGAAAAGACGTAGAAACAGGAAAGAAATTATTTTAAAAAGACTGCAGTGAGAGAGAACAACGTGCCTAATGAAAAAAGTGGGGAGAGGCTCATAAGAGGAGTAAAGCCAAGAGAAAGTTACCTGAAGAGTTAATAACTCCTCCAATCACCCCTAAACCTCCATTCACACCAGAAATCTCTTTTAGGGCAGAATCTGCAGAATCTAGCTTCAGCTCTCAACCTGGGACTTCAAGGTAAGGATACAATAAGGTTATTGAGGAATGTAAGTTAGTGTAAGCATGGATTGTTAAAGGATGCCAATGCCCATTTTGCTACATGTGAAATGGTTAAGGAACAAAAATGAATGGTTATGTGTTTCTTTTAGGCAAAGTAATACTGGGAGAAGAAGAAGATGGGCTGGCCAAGAAAAAAATCAAAGAGGAAGCAGCAGGAACTAGAAGAAAAGTTAAGAAGCTTGAAAGACACATCTCCTGGATGCACTGGGACACATCTTCAGTGATGTATTCTGGGGTCATCGGGTGTTATGCACTTGGACTTATGGTACTTATTGTATTAAACTTTTGAATAAGGTTTCCCTATAACTGCTGGTGTTATGTACCTGTAGATGTGACACAAAATATTACTCTCTGAATTATCTTGTGAAAGACAAGAGAAAAAGTCATACGATTTAAACTTAAATGTCAAGTCCAAAATGAACATGAGGTTAAGATTTTTTTTTTAAGTTTAAGGAATTCCACACAGTTTGTTCTATGTTATTTGACTCCATATTTGAAAGAAAG
>NW_024621616.1:0-2807 GCF_008729295.1 Plectropomus leopardus | reverse complement strand
GCAGCTAATTACTTTAATGAAAAAAAACAAAAATCATGTTGTGTACGTGTGTGTGTCTGGGTGTGTGTGTGTGTGTGTGTGTGTGTGTGTGTGCGTGTGTGTGTGTGTGTGTGTGTGTGTGTACATGTGTGTGTGTGTGTGCGTGTGTGCATGTGTGTGTGTACGTGTGTGTGCGTGTGTGCGTGTGTACGTGTGTGTGTGTGTACGTGTGCGTGTGTGTGTGTACGTGTGTGTGCATGTGTGCATGTGTGCGTGTGCATGTGTGTGTGTGTGTGTGTGCAGCCACATACGTGTAGACCTTCAGGACGAAGTCTTTCTCCTCTTTGAGCTCGGAGATGGTCTGCAGCACGTCGCTCATGGCCAGGACCGCACAGCCGTACGGCCGGCGGTACTGAACATGCGGAGGACCCTTCTTACTGTCGTTCAACAGCATACGACCTGCGACAGGAAATATTCAACACAAACGAGGATGCACATTTGTTTAGCAGTGTACAAACAAACAAACAAATATGGCGCTGTTTTAAAGAGCGGAAATTTCGACTATAACATGGGTCATATTTGATTTGTTTCCCTCTCCTAAAAAGTATAAATGACACTTTAACATAGAAGCCGTTCTCAAAAATGAACCTTGGACTCAACTTCTCTCTGAAAGTCTCAACAAAAACTCTTTTATGTCGGGGCTGCATTTATAACAAACTGTTAAACAAGTAAATTTACAAAACTTTGCAATAACTTTTCCGTAATGTTTTACCGCATGTCTGTAACTTTATGATTTACTTTCACTTTATTTAAGAAGTGAAAAATGCTAAAGCGCGGCGCAGCTTTGGGAATGAAGCGATGCCGGTCTGTGTGTATCATGTGATTTTAGTGACGCTTCAATGGCCAAGCAGCTCTGGATTTAATTTATTTTAATATTTACATTCAGTTCTTTTTATTTGTTCCTCTGTTTCATGTAAGCGTCTTTCAGCATTTTGTATTCTTCAGTTTTTATTTGTTTTCTTTTTGCATTTCATATAAAGCATCTCTGAGTGTTTAGAAAAGCACAATATAATTCCTACAGGTATTATTATTGTTATTATTATTATTATTATTATTATTATTATCTCTGTTAAATGATTAAAGAGTCATTTTAATTATGAAAATTGATACCTAGATACACGTTCTTTATGTTGGCACAGATACAGTAAATAGATGGCAGTAGAGGGCGGAGTCAAAACATTCACAACAAGGCGGCGGCGGAGGTTGTAATAATGTACTTTTTGACCGTGGCGGCGTTGTTTTACCGGGATGATCTGCGAGGCCATGAGGGAGAATTCCTTTCACTGTATAACCAAATTTCTATGGTCGACTGTTGCATGAAATATGCCACACAACCCCCACAGTCTCCGGTGGCACCGCTCCATTTCGTTTGTTTCCGTAAGCTTTTAGAAAACATCTCCAAATGACGGACAAAATGAACGTAGAGGACGGACTGAAGGCTCCGTCTGTCTCCATTTCCATATCTAACAGTGAGCGCAGGAAACATATTTGGGGATTCTTAAATACATATTTCAAAAAATAATCAAAGCTATGCATATTCAAAACTCTTCCAAAACATTTGGTCTCTAATTTCATTTTCCAGGAATTTCATGACCCTGGTGGCCCCGGTGGCCCCGGTGGCCCCGGTGGCCCCGTGTGTATGTTAGTAACTCAGTCTGACCTGTTCGGATGACCTGCGAGATGATGTAGAGATCTCTCTTCATGTCCTTGTTGCTCAGGTCCTGCAGAGTCCAGGAGACACAAACAGCACAGCAATGTGAGACGCACGCAGCACTCGTGATTTCTGGCTGCGTGACATGAAATGAATCACGTCATCACGTCAGAGAGAAGGAGAGGAAGAGAGGAAGGTGGAGATGATCTGCAGCAAATATCAGGATTCATACTCAAACCTTTAACACAGAAAAACATGTGTGGAAGCTTCCCTGTAGCACATCTTACATATTCGCTCCAAGCACCAAAACAGAGAAATTAACTGTTGATGTCAGCGACATTTTTAACCTGCTTTTTAAATTTTTATTGTTTTTCAGCCTTTTATGTCGTTATTAGATGAAGTAGAGAGACAACGCTGTGGCTCATGATGGTATCTTCACCCTGAAAGCACGAGGGCTTATTTCTAAAGAGTAGATCGTTTCCCGTTTAGATCGTTTCCCGTTTAGATCGATTCTCCTTCGCTTCGTGAATCCGCCCGACACAAACCTGCTGTCTTACACCGAACACACTGCATTCACGAAATAATACTGTCTTGAATGAGGTTTCTATTCACCGAAGCAAAGACGCAGGAAGGACATGAGGACATAAAGGAAACTGGACGAGCTTTTGTCCAAAAAGCCTCACAATAACTGGGGTTCCTGCAGCTTAACCCTTTAAAACCTGGATTGACATCACTTTTCAAACTTCGAACGCAGAGCCAGTTAGTTTGCTTTCTTTTGGCAACATTGAAAGAGCAACTCAAAAAATGTCCTGCAAACTGCAAGAAATTATCAGATGTGGAAAATTATTATTTTTAAAAAGCTAGGGAAAATTGTCCTAAAAGTATTTTTTAAATTTAGTTATATATTTAAACTTTTTTTTACAGAGTTATTATCATTATCATTATTTCAGCACTCTTTGAAGGTAACTTCTTTGCTTGTTTAATTTTTTGTTTTTTAAAAACTTTTTTCTTTGTTTTTTTCTAATTTCCAAGTCATTTTTTGTGTGTTTGTGCACAAATGTTTGGGCCATTTTGTGCTAAGTTTCTCATTGTTTTCCCAATGTTTTTTGTTGTTGTT
>NW_024621615.1:0-3184 GCF_008729295.1 Plectropomus leopardus | reverse complement strand
TAATACACAAATAAACAAAATGAAAATGAAAATAAAGAACAGAAATAATAATAGCGATGATTATTGAAGAGGGGTGTGCCAGACGACATATGCTTTGGTAAACAGATGGTTTTTCAGCAGTAATTTTATATAAACATTGGAGTCTAAACATCCACATGGTCTTGATCTCACAGTATCTTAACCTTTAGACACCCTGAAGCCTCCTCACGTGCCTGCATGCAGGCACTGAAGGACTCTGAGGACTCTGAAAATATCTAACCATGACTGTGGATGAATTATACTTTCATAGTCACTGTTATACATGATGACCTTTAAATACTTTTATGTTGAGTCATTTTTCCACGACAGCTTCCTATTCCCTGTGTCGTCCCCAAAAACCCCTACAAAATTCAATTTACAAAGAGAGAGACAGCAAACACTTTCATTTGAGGCGCTGGAACCAGCCAGTGTTGCTGTTTTTACTTGATGAATGACTTAATTGAAAGGCGATTATTTAAAATTCCCTCCAGTAATGTTTCAAGTCACATAAAGACACTCTGCTTTTAATAATAATTTGTGTCCGATATGGTATTTCCAAAAAAAGGTCAATTACCTCATAAAAAGTTCTTTAATGAGGTTCTTTAACTGAGTTCTTCATTAAAAATGACATCTACTTTCCATTTAAAAATACAGAATCTATGAATATGCAAATATTGTTCATTGCAAAAGTTTAACTGCTGGGTACATGATGTCTGCTCCACTTAAAAGTCCATTCTCATTGTGCGCTGGAGGCTTCCAGTCACCGCCTCACACTGCATATTGGACTCTGATCACTGAGATCTGAGGTGAGCTCAGAGAAACTTACCCTTCAGCAGATGAATGTGAAAACAGCTCTGCACAAAACATCTTTCCCTACAGTGAAGGTCAAACATCTTAGTGGAGTAACAACAAGCAGAACACATTTTTGAGTGGAGAGAGACTTTAAAACTTTATATTCTTTCAGCACTACATTCAGTCCTTCTTTTGAATACGTGCAGTCAGTCATCCTGTCTTATAGACTTCCTAGAACACTCGATCTCAGTGCCGTACAATGAAAATATCTTCAGAATTTGGCAGTTTTAAATATTTCAGATAACTTCAAGTTGAAGAAAAGTCTCCAAACTCGTATGCCCATAAAATTCATCCAAAATGTCTCTGAAATGTTTCCATTTGGGAGATGCCGTCTTATTTCTTTATTCAAACGCCATTACTGGCTTTGTGGGTTTTTTTTTTTACTGGTGAGCTTCGGAGTGCACAGGTATTTGTGTGTATTCTTGAAGTCAGGTAGCCACACATATATTGGTGTATGTGCACGCAGAGAGAGTGTGTGTGAATTCATCACTGTGTCAGTTCTCAGCCTTGGGTTTGTAGGATTCGTTAAAAACAATCCGCACCTGGAGGTGGTGTGTAGAGCAGGATTTTCCAAACCCGCTATGAGCTCCTTTGAAGAAAAGCATAGAGGCAAGGAGAGGACTGGATACGGTAAAAGATGCAAGAAGAAAGAAATCGAAGGCAAGGACCCGGGAATGAGGAGAAAGAGAAGGGATGGAGAAGGAGGAGGAGATGGAAGCATGGAGGGGGGGTTGGTGTTAAAATGAGGTCCTGAGAGGCAGTGACAGCAGAGAGTGCAGTATAACAAGGGAGTCAAAGTATGAAGGAACCAAAAAGAGACATGCATAGAGAGAGGGGAAGAGATGCAGCGACAGCAAGAGCTGCGAAACTGGTGACAGCCATAGAGAGAAATTAGCACAGCTAGAGACTGGGAGGCACAGGAAGGCAGAAACACCCATCCAGTACGACAAGCAGGTAAAAATGAACAAAAATAAATAATGAAAAGGAGAGAGAGAGAGAGAGAGAGAGAAAAAAAATTCAAGATATGGAGGGAAGCAGCTTGGCAACAACAAGATGGAATGAAGAAGTGTGAGCAGGGAGGGAAGAGGAGGAAAAAAAAGAGCAACCTGCTGTGTGTAAAAGGAGAGCGAATCAATGCAACATGTGCTGGGTGACGGGCAAAACGGGCAGGAAAATTACATGTAAACAAATACAGTAAACACCTCCCACCCACAGTATTCCTCCCTCCGGATTCATCGGCAGCGATCTCAAAGACACAAAACAAAACGTACAATTAGTATTTCAACATGGCCTCCATCATGCTGTTTTGTGTCGCTTTAATCCCTCTACAAAGGCACCAAGAGAGGCAGAGAAATAGATTAAACTAGCACTGCTGCTACGGGTGAAATATTAACCAAAACTGAAGACTCACTGAAGACTTACATGTGAATTCATTTTGAACGCTCACAAGCAGAACATACATTGAGTATTTAAAGATGCTGCAGGGCACCGTTTGAAAAGTCAGCGCAATTGGGCTTTTGTGTAAAAGTGGCAAACTCCTCACTCTTTTTTGGATAAAAAAAAAAGATTTGACTTGAGTAGGTTAAAAGGGATTTAGCCTTGCAGGGAATTCACGCACAACTAATGAAAAACATGTAAGATAGGCTACAACTAATAGAATTAAAAACAAACAAAGCGTTAAATTAGTGCTAAGCTCCCCCTCACTTTCCACTTCGTTAAACAAACAAAAAAAAGAAAAGAGATGCTTTTTTTTTTTTTTTTTAAATTTAAGCATGCATATGGTTAGGGTGTGTTAATAATGAACACGCTCCGGCGTCCATTTTCCCAAGTCAGGCAGCTTTGAAACTGTGAAGCATTTTAACGGGAACGCGATGATCTGTGCGCCCCCGGAGAAGGGAAAGATTTCCGAGCGGAACAATTTGTGTTGCCACAGAGCCGGCCTTGACCTTGCTGGTCATCTCGCTGCTGTGGGCTGAATCTCTTTAACCGTTGATCTAAGATGCACACTGCCTCACACACACACACACACACACGCACACACACATACATACACACAAGGGAACAGACACACAGAACAGAGACGCACACCTACACAAGCACCAATAAACCACAGAGAGATATATATACAGAGGCACACATCAACACTTGACCTTGCGGCTCCGTGTTTAAACTATGGGGAATGAAGGAAAAAAGAGCTGCAAAGAGGCGCGATTGCTGCACTGCTCGTCCTCACCTCGGAACGATGTGTCAGATGGGAGGTGTGTGGAGGGGGGGTGGGTGGGTTTAGCAGCAGATTAGTAAGAAATAGAGTCAA
>NW_024621614.1:0-5246 GCF_008729295.1 Plectropomus leopardus | reverse complement strand
TTAATATATATAATATTAACTAATTTTCACATTTACTCATTCAGCAATTTCTGCAAACATTTATATATATAAAAAATTCATACATTCATTTGTTTGCACATACATTATTCTTTTTTTCTGTATATTTTTTAAGTTGTCTTTTGATTTATTTTGCTTTTTTCTTTTATGAACCCTACTTTGTTGGGAACTTTTCAGCACATACGACACGATGTCGATAAATATACGTAAATAAATAATAAACAAAGACGAAAATAAAAGAAATCAAATATAATTAATAATTTTTATTTTGCTTTTTTGACTGTATATTTCAATAATTTACAGCATGTTTTTAAGGCACTCCTCTGACTCCATATATTGTACACATATAGTGTCCTTTAAGTAATTTTCCACCAAAGACTGCAAAGACATTTCCACTGAGACCATTTTCAGGAAGTGACATATATATTTTGGAGGGAACTCAAAGGAGGTGAGCATAAACTGTCACTCATGTAGTTATTTCCAAGTTAACTATTGTTTATATATATTTTCATTTTTCACACATTGTCTAGTTTATTTTATCAAAATTATTTGTTTCTGGATTTTGGCCGTTTGCCTTCATGCCACAAAAGATAAATCCCTCCCTGTGATGTTTGGCAGAAAACCAGTTTCATTTAGATAAAAGCAGGAGCACTTACGTAAACCCGAGATCTCGCGGGGCGGTGTGGTGCGATCCTCAGGACCTGCAGGTCCCACCGGCGGCTCTAACAGCAAAACGACAAAGGAGCAAAAATTTCACTCATTTTAAAACCTCAATAAAAATCAGTTCTCTTGTGCAGCATCCAGACGCCTCCCACAAACATTTAGACCTCTGAAACCTGAAAAAATGGTTTGATTTCTTTTGAAAACATGCCAAAAACTCAATGAGCAGCTCAGAAAGAAACATCCTGCAAATAACAAAACGTTAGTATGAGGTGGCAAAAAAATTACTATAAAATTAGCTGATGAGCGTTTTTAAACATTATCCAAAAAAATGAGGGAAAATGTAAAAAAAAAATAATACTCAGTATTCTTCTATTTAAATACTTAAAATTATTTCACAGAAAAAATATATATTTACATTTTACCTATTTTTTAGGATATGTCCTTGTTTGTGTGTTTGTTTACTTTCTTTTCTGCTGAAAAAATGGAGCGAGTTTATTTAGCTTTCAGAGGGTTAAAGGGTTAAAGGCTTTACCTCTGCAGGTGACGCCCACGTCCTCGTAGTGGTAACAGTTGTGGACGCCCCAGTCCAGACTGGGGCAGCGGCTCAGGTCTGTCTCACTTCCACTGCAGTCCACGTTGTCCAGCAGGATTAAGCCGCCGCCCTGTCCGAACTGAGAGCTGCTGTGCACGGCCACGGCCACGCCGCAGTCCAGCTGCCGACACACCACGTTGGCGTCCACCATGTCCCAGTCGTCGTCGCACACCGTGCCCCAGGAGTCGTTGTGGTACACCTCGACTCTGCCCTCACACCTGTGACGTCCGTTCATCAGTTTGACTTTGGAGAGACGAGCAGACGAAAACCGTCAAAACTTAAAATATTCAGCGTTTAATCTTTCTGTCTCTGAGTGAGACGAGGACACTCAGGTTGTCTGTTAATGATCGAGACGCCTCGATGAAAAATCTGAGGCCCGTGAACTCTCTAAACCAGGGATACTCAACTTGCTTTGTTTGGGGGCCAAAATGACAGGAGGCCAGGGGCCAGTCGCAGCAGCCCATACATGTTTCTAGGATTTTAGGACATTTCTAGGACTTCAGGACATTTCTAGGATTTTAGCACGTCTTGGACTTTAGAATGTGTCTAGGATTTAAGGACGTTTTGTGGATTTTAGGACATTTCTAGAAAGTTAGGACATTTGTAGGATTTTAGTATGTTTGCAGGATTTTAAAACCTTTCGCACAGTTTAGGATGTTTATCAGATTTTAGGATGTTTCTAGGATTCAGGATGTTCCCAGAAGTTTAAGTAAATTTCTAGGGTTTTAGGATATTTCTTGGATTACAGGCCATTCCTTGGATTTAAGGACATTTCTGGGATTTAAGGACATTTCTAGGATTTTAGGACATTACTATGATCTTCAAACATTTCTTGGATTTTAGGACGTTACCAGGATTTAAGGTTATTCCATAGGATTTTAGGAAATTTCTAGGAAGTTAGGACATTTCTAGGATTTTATGATTTTTGCAGGATTGTAAAGTCTTCCTCACATTTTAGGATGTTTCTAAGATTTGGGGAAGTTTCAAGGATTTCAGAACATTTCTAGAACATTAGGATGTTTCTCAGATTTTAGGACATTTCTTGGATTTTAAAACATTTCTAGGATTATAGGATGTTTCCACAATTTAAGGATGTTTCTAAGATTTCAGGACATTTCTTGAACTTTAGGATGATCCAAGGATTTTAGGACATTTCTCAGGATTTTAGGACATTAGGGTCTTAGCTAAGACCTTTTTTGGGGGTTGTGGGGAATCATTTTTTTTCTGATGCTGTTTTATGCACTCTGGCACCTTATGTATACTAAAAGTACCTAAACAGTTTGTGAATCACTTTATTTTTATTGTGAATTAGAAAACGGCTGGGGTGCCACCTGGCACCCTATTGGGTCCAGACTTTTTCAACAAGCTCTAAGTGAAGTGTCACTGCTCTACTGTCTTATTTTAACAACATGGTTGTATTTGGAGAAGAAAAAAAATTTGAGGCTCTCTAATGACAGGTAATTGGTAGAAAAGTCTAATCCTACCGAGTTAAGGCACACAATACGCCACATGACTCCTTGGAAGTGAGCGGGTGGGTGCAGGAGGCTGGGAGGTTACATAGCAAATAAGTGGGGATTAGGGAAATGGAGAAGTGGGGAAGTGACCTTGTTTAAAAAGCCTCGGGCACTGACTCTGTACTCTCTGTCACTGACACACAGCCAGTCCGCTGATAGGTTTTCATGGCCTAGATGCAGACATGTTGTCCTGAACATGAGTGTCTGGGAAGGTGTGCAGACGGAGGCGGCTGCGGCTGCGGGCTTACCTTGGTGCTGCGTCCTCGCAGACGTTTGCACGCCATTGGCTGAAACAGGAGGGAATATGAGAGAGAGAACGAGAGAGAGAGAGGGAGAGAGTGGTCAAATTATTTGTTGAAAGGAGGCTCTTGGCTTTCCATAGTTACTGTACTCTATATCTACTATATCTATTTTCCTGTAACACGAGACACAGACTGAAACCACAACAGGAGGCCTGTTCAGACCATCAGCGCTGCAGCTACAGCAAAAATATGTTAGCCTGCTCCTTTAATTTGGATTATTTTCTTTGTTAGCAGCATAGAAAGGCAGAGATATTGGCATTATATTAAATATTGTGCAGACACTCTTATATGCTGCGTTCATGTGATATCTGAAGGTCGTAGTTTCTGAGTTGGGAAGTTCGCTCTGACGTTGTTTTTTTCGTTTTTGTTGTGTTAAAGGAATATTTTCACATTTAGCCCTGTGGATGACATGGCAATATGCTGTGTTTAAATTTCACGGTAATAGTCTGAAACAAACGTACACAGTATGGATACTGTGGAATAACAGCGTATTGCTGCCATCTGTGCTGCCAATATTTTACCATATACTGTACAGATACAGAAATAAACAGCTTTCTGTTTTACACTGATAGTTTGTAAAGTCATTTTTTCTTAAATTGCTCATTGCATTCTTCACGTTTTTGGAAAAAAAAACACTCAATTTTTTTCATCAGGTTTTCATTAATTGTTGCCAAATCTGGGCCTGTTTGGGCGTTTCAGACACGGGCCTATCCCGGCTGAGTCACAACTGCCGCATGAAATGGCACTCCACATGTTTGTGCACATAATACTCCGTCTGTTATCTTTATTTGTTCCTCTCTGTTGTCCTTTTTATAGCAGTTATGGCGATTACACACAGAGGATGGAGTCAAATTACTATAAATGGTCGATTCTGACTCTGATATGCAAAACACAGATGGTTCATGTTTCTGAGGTGTGTGTGTGTGTGTGTGTGTGTGTGTGTGTGTATGTGTGTGTGTAAGAAGACTTTCGCTGTTAGATGTTTGTGAATGTGTACGTATAGATGACGACCTAACCCCTGAAGACAAATCTCCGATTTCAGCCACTCACAATGACACCTGGGAGATTTTTCTGCCCCTCATAGCCAAAATTAGGTCAGTTCACGGTGCCACTGATACATGAACAAATATGAAGGGAAACTATTTGTTTTAGCTTCAATGACAAATGTTCGATGGTGTCACGTACAGGTTCTGGTTTAACCCTTTGAAAGCAGAGCCAGGTGGTTTGATGTCTTTCAAAAACATTGGGAGAAGGCAGCAAACAACTTAACAAGACAAAAAACGAAGAAGACGTGAGTTGAAGACGTGAGTTGAAGACGTGAGTCGACATTTGGTGAGTTTCACCCCGGAGCCAGCTGTTTTTCGTCATGGCTGTTTTAATATGATGTGATGTGATGTAACACGGTGAAACACGTAACTTATGTCTGTCCGTCACTCACTTGCTTGGCGCATTATGTCACGTTGAATGCTTTTTTTTAACCAAAGACATTAAGTTTTTTCTAAATCAAACTTAAGTGTTAAGCTAGTTTTTTGCCTAAACCTACGATAACCATTTAAACTTCGATTTGACGTTGAACGAGTTTTACCCAGGAGACGGCTGCATGTCACATACAGACGTTAAAGTCCGCTCTCGCATGCTCCTTCTCATGTGATACTGAATGGTCAGCCGACCCTCCAAAGTTGTAATTACCAGTGAGAAACTGGGAAATTTAAATGGTACCTCAGTTGCCTCAGTTTTCTTGGCAGCAGAAAACAGAGTCAACAACTGACGGAAAAAAGTAATATATTTTGTTATTTTGCTCCTAGTAGCTCTCATTTACTTTTAGTTGCGTCACATTTTAGTATCTGCATCTATTAGCTGCAAATTTAAACTCTAGAGCAGCCAGGCCAGTGTATTGACATTGCTAACATCGTTATTTTAGAACTCGAGTTGCCTACTTGACGTCATAAATGTATAAATATGGCGGCAAAAGTCAATGTTTGGTAAAACGGAAGAAACTCTTTTATTAATTCACATATTAAATACACATTTTTGATCACATGAAGTGACATGGATGTGTGTTTGATTTTTTTCTTTTTTTTAAAAATGTGTGCGAATGACTAAATCACACGCAATGTGTTGTATTGGTCCATTAAAGGTATTACAACAGGTAAAAGG
>NW_024621613.1:0-3028 GCF_008729295.1 Plectropomus leopardus | reverse complement strand
TAATTACACTTTTTAGTCTTTGTTTCTTGTTTCAGAGTTCTTGTTAGTTTTTTCTTGTTAATGAAGCCAGAGTTTAAAGCACAGCAGGACAGTCTGTAATCAATCACATCAGACATACAGTTTAATTTGTGACGCAATATTTTATAAATTATATGTAATGTTTTTAAATATCGGCTCCCTTATTATCATTGTAGCTCAGACATTTAAGTCACATGAGATCAAGTGAGTGTTTATAGATTTTACTGAAACTCATTTAGTGAGAGCTGAAGGTGGTCACATTTTTCCATATACACACAGTGGGGCAGGTTTAACTGATCATTTTAATGTGTTATTGTTAAAATACTGAAGATAAAATTATAAAATTCATCATCCCATGTATTGTGATCAGTTTTTTAAATTCTCAACTACTAATGAGTCTTTATGTTTTGTTTTTCTTAAAAAAAAAAAAAAAAACAGTTAAAATATATCTATTTTAAACTTTCTATCCAAAAGTGTCAGCGTTCAGTTTCTCACTAATATAAACTGTTATGTTTCAGCAGCCAGCAGTCACCACAGGGGGCGCCAAATCACACCTGACCTATTAACCGTACTACAAATCAATCAGACAGAGATCCATTCACCAAGACGGCCCCAAGTTTCACAGTATAGAGAAGTACACACACACACACACACACACACACACACACACTCATTCTTGTACTTATACCATCTTTGTGAGGACTGTAATTGACAAAATGCACTCCCTTGCCCCCTTTCCTTCACTCTAACTCTGATCTTAACCTAAATCTCACCTGAACACTAACACTTGGTCTTAACCCTAAAACAGGCCTCTGAAGATGTGGGGACCGGACAAAGTAGGTTTTAAAAATGCATGGTCCTCACTAAGTAGCAAATACAAGAAATACACACACACAGTCCAGTGTTTGTGCAGACGGGGGCGGGGCCTGAGAGGACAGGTGTGTCGTTCAACGTTTGGCACAAAGTGAACACAGCAGAAACAGTTAGGTCCCATTGGTGTCCCATCATCACCTTTAAATCCCGTTACGACACACAGGTGAACACACACCTGGTCACATGGTCACCTGATCACATGGTCACATGGTCACCTGGTCACCTGGTCACTAGTCACCTGGTCACCTGGTCACATGGTCACTAGTCACCTGGTCACCTGGTCACCTGGTCACCTGGTCACATGGTGCAATTTAAAATTTATTCTATAAATACATCAGATCCCCTAACTGACAGGTGAGAGAGACACACCTGTGGCCCCCCACAGGACCAGTCCGGTCCTGGGTTAAATGGTTCTGGTTTAACTGGTCCTGGTTTAACTGGTCCAGGTCAGACAGACTGGTCCAGGTCAGACAGACTGGTCCAGGTCAGACAGACTAGTCCGGGTCAGACTGGCTCTGGTTAAACTGGCCCAGGTCAGTCTGGTTCTGGTTAATCTGGTCTTGGTCAGACTGGTCAAGGTCCGTCTGTTTCTGGTATTACTAGTCCAGGTCAGACTGGTCTTGGTCAGACTGGTCCAGGTCAGTCTGGTTCAGGTCAGACTGGTCCTGGTTTGACTGGTCCAGGTCAGCCTGGTACAGGTCAGTCTGGTACAGGTCAGTCTGGTCCAGGTCAAACATAGTCCTGGTTTGACTGGTCCAGGTTTGACTGGTCCAGGTCGGTCTGGTCCAGGTCAGACTGGTCCTGGTTAAACGTGGAGGCGGGCGTAGCGGAGCTTCCACCTCCTGGAGCGGACTTTGAAGAAGAAGAAGAGGAGCATGATGAAGAGGCAGGAGCAGACGTAGAGCACCACACACAGACTCATGTCCACGCTGTTGAACCCCAGACCCAGGATCCACACTCCTGCTCCTCCTCCTGCTCCTCCTGCCCCTCCTGCTCCTCTTCCCCTCACACTCAGCGTCTCCTCCTTCTCCTCCCCCCTCACAGCCGGCTGTCCCGGTCGAGGCTCCGGCTGCTCCTCGGGTTTCTTTTCTGACTCCCTCCTCTCTCCTCCTCGGTGTTCCTCCTGAGGCAGGCGGGTCTGTGCAGGATCAGGATCGGGAGGAGGTGCAGGGAGTCGAGGGGGAGTCAAGGAGTATTTTGGGGAAATGTTGGAGGCTCCGTAGTGCTGTCTGAGGAAGAGGAGGACTTTGTCTTGGTTCCAGACGTGGACGCCGTTTTTCTCCTCGTGGCAGGAGGCGCAGAGGGCGGGGCTCGGCCACGGAGCTTTAGGGAAGAGGGGGTCATCACTCAGGGAGCCTGGAGGAGCAAGAGGAGCAGAGGGAGCAAGGAGGAGGAGGAGGAGGAGGAGGAGGATCATAAGCAAGAGAAGGAGGAGGAGGAGGAGTAAACAGTTAACATAAAGAAAAAAGAAGATATTAAAGAACATTTTGGCCATTTAGGCCATCTCAAATATGATGCTTTTTAAAGAAAATATTTTGGAGTTTGTAAATAAAGAATTGTAAATTAAAAGAATCTCCAAAATAAAAAGTTTGAAAAGGTCTAATTAACCAAAATTTTCTTTATAGATTTTTTTTGGATGATCAATGGAGAAAAAAAATTTGCATTGTTTTTTACTTTGTAATAGCAGCAGTAGATGTAGTGGTATCAATATTAGTTAGTAGCAGTAACATTAGTAATAGTAGCAGTAGCAGTGGCAGCAGTAGTAGTAGCAGTAACATTAGTAATAGTAGTAGTAGCAGTAGTGATATCAGCAGTAGTATTTACCGGCCAGTCTGTAGTTGACGGCGTTGTGCTGGTTCCAGAGCCAGAGGATCTGCTCCTCTCGGTTCTGGACTCGGTCCATGCTGGCGGCCGCCGCCTGCTCGAAGTGTCGACCGCAGTCCTCGCAGCCGAAAAACGTCCGGATGTACCGACGCATCACCTGCAGCACCGGCGCCGCCTCGCCCTCCAGACCTGCAGCAGGTCGAAAATAAGACTCACCTGAAACTGAAGTCACACACGGGGAGATCTCTACAGCAGAGTGTGTGTGCGTGTGTGTGTGTGTGTGTGTTCAGTGTCTGTGTGTGTGTGTGTGTGT
>NW_024621612.1:0-1480 GCF_008729295.1 Plectropomus leopardus | reverse complement strand
CACACACACACACACACACACACACATGCATCTCTGATACCTGCAGCACACCAGACAGAGTTTCAATCTCTCTGTCTCTCACAGAAGAAACAATCAGGGGCAGGATGAGAGGTGACGAATTAGATGGGCGAGCCTGAGCAATCACGGAAGACAAAAAAATATCTGCTTCATTCCCACCTTGCAGTGTGTGTTTGTGTGTGTGTGTGTGTGTGTGTGTGTGTGTGTGTGTTTGTGTGAGAGTGTGTGTGTTGTAGCTGCAGGTAATATTTTGGGATGTCAAAACAGTTTATCTGCTCTGTTTTTCTTTAAAACAGAAACACACATTTCTCTGTTGTGATTGTCTTACTTTCATAAATATATTAATCCTTTGAAACCTTGAGCGACATCACATTTCTTGTGCTGCTTTCAGATGCATTTAAAAAGTACTTATACCTTTGAGCCCTGAGCAGTGGTGCAATTTCTTTCAAAAACATGGGGAAAAAGGCAATTAGCAACTTGGTAAAAGAAATGTATATGAAAAAAAATCCCCCCCAAAAAAATAGAGGAAAATGTCTTGGGAAAAAGCTAGAAAAAATATGTATAATTGGCATGTGTAATTATTATAATTAATTTCTTTCATTCATTTCTTTATGTTTTTTTCAATGTAACTTTACTGCAGTTTTTAGTAATTTCTTCTTTTGTTGCTCATTGTCTTATTCCCATGTTTTTGAAGGAAATCGTGACAATTTGCTCAGGTTTCAAAGGGTTTTAACAGCTCCCTCTGACCGAACGGACTCTTGGTAACCTTTTGACCTTTTCAACGATATTTGGATTTACACCAGAATAAGCCCTGTTGGAACCAATAACACTAACGAGGGCTCAGCTCCACTGAAGTGTCCCAGGATGTCACACAAATGAGCCACCAAACAAATCAAACAAATGAACTAAACACATCCTCTTCACATCCTTAAAGGCCACTTAGCCCAGCTGATTAGACCTGTGCTCCGTCTTGAAGTTGTGCGAGTCATTACAGGAGGTCATCGAACTTGTTGTGCTAATAAGAAGGATGAAGCTTTAATTTGTCCCCTCAGGCTAACAAGAGAGTGAGAGGGATGTCAAACCAGTCTGTGCATGCCCACACAGTCCTAACAGGACATCTAATCAGTCAGCATAATTAAAAAAAACCTGTGAGTAAATCATGGGTGTGCAGGGCCTTTGATGCAGCAACTATTCTAAAAATCCACACCTTAAAAGCTTTGATGAAATAGTTACTTTTCATGATTTATAATGCCTTAATTGCTCATATGATTCTGTATTTTGTTGAATTATTAATTCTCTGGTTATATACAGTGGTGTAAGAAGTAACCAATTCATGTCCTTCATCTAAATATGTAAAAAAAAAAAAAAAAAAAGAAAGAAAATGTATTCTGATATATTGCATTCAAACTTTTATCTAAAAATAATAAATATAAATAATACATAAATATTAATAAATATTTAA
>NW_024621611.1:0-2374 GCF_008729295.1 Plectropomus leopardus | reverse complement strand
CCTGGTGTGTATCCTGGTGTGTATCCTGGTGTGTATCCCGGTGTGTATCCTGGTGTACAGATTTTAGGATGTTTCTAGGATCTGGGGTCATTAGGTAGGACCTCTTTTTCTGGTAAAAAAGCTCTATTTTGCTGCTGTTTTATGCACTCTGGCACTTTATGTAAACTAAAAGTACAAAAAACAATCCCCAGTGTGAATCACTTCATTTTTATTGTGAATTAGAAACCGGTTGGGAAGCCACCTGGCACCCTACTGGGCACCAGAGAATCAGCGTTTTAGCAGATGTTGATCACGCTATGATATAAATATGGAAATCTTCCCAGCGAACCTCGCTGAGGACACGGCCTGTGGGAGGCGTTACGTTAAGTCTGCAGTAGATGCCGCCGAGCTCAGGGGGGTAAGTCAAATACACTGGAAAACGTTTAGAGACGTAGGGGTTTCTTCTTCTAAGAGGGAGCTGAGAGGGAAAATTCTCTTCCTGATAGAAAACCAACACCGTCAGACACATGTTTTCAATTTGTCTTAGCCGAGGGGCAAATCAAGAAGCTCCGAAGCCAATTCTGAACCACGGATACGAAACCATGACAGTACGGTATGAGAGGGAAAACAGAGAGGAGGGAACTGGGGGACAATTCAGTGCATATGAGAAACTGATAATACCACCTTAACTGAAGCATTCAGCTCTTTCTTTATGTGACCAAACTGACACACTCCCCTTTAGTTTTAACGTCATTTAACGTGTAAGTATATATACATCACCTCTTTAACAGCAGCAGCATTGTGACCTCACAGCTGACATTTTCTACAGTCAAAACAGCTTTTCGAAAAAATTGCCAAAATCCAACTTCATTTTATACGATTTAGTGTTCTGATTATACTTTAATTCTGTTCATTTTGGCTGACAAATGCATTTTACTCTTGTTTTTTTTTTTAATTAAATCTAATAATTAATTCCAGATAAATCAGATGTTTTTTAAACATCTCATATATTTATTTTATTTTATGGAAATTTTTGTAATTGCGGGACATTTCTCGCCAAGCTGCTCATATTGTTTTTCATATGTTTTTTAAGTAAATTAAACCAATTTTCTCAGGTTTCAGAGGTTTAGATGCATGTGAAAGGCAGCACGAGAACACTAACAGGCATTGTAACCTCTCAGCTGACATTTACTACAATTAAAACAGCTTTTCGAAAAACTTGCCATACGATGCATTTTAGTATTTTGATTATACTGTCGTTATGTACAATTTGGCTGAAAAAATGGTGCATCCCCAATTACAAGTGAATGCAAAAAATGTGGCCCGCCGTCCCTGAACCAGAGTGTCTCAGGTGATAACCAACCCACTTACTATTCTTAGAAAACATGTCACTAAATGGGTCAAGATCACAACTAGAACGCCACAGAGCCGCTCCGTCTGCAGTGAAACTGGATTATTGGGACATCGCGGTGATGCAGACCAGCACACAAACGCTGGCTGCGATAAATGCAGAGCAGTAACATACAATTAAGAGATAGTGACACGAAAAGCATTTTATTTTTTCTAAGATATCGCTTCTTTTCCTGCTGTGATTGTGCCCCCCAGAGCAGGTATTTTAGGAAAAAACAACATTTTTCTAACCGTAACCAAGTGGTTTTGTGCCTAAAGCTAACCACACATTGTTGAAGCATAAAGTTTGAACATATCCTGAACATAAGAACGCACAAATGTTACATATCTGTGGTTTGCAGAAATGTAAAATGGCAACTTTTTTTTTTTGGCGACTGGGTTGCATTTTGGGCCAAATGTGTTTAGTTTTACACAGCAGGACTGCAACGGAAGAGAGAGAGAGGTCAAGCCGTCTCTGTGATCAAACAAGACCCGCCAGCGGGAGCGCAGAGCCGCACAAACAAACCGAAACCCGTCGTGTTTATGGAGGAGGCCTGCCTTCGGCTGAGGTGAGAGGAGCCGCGGGGGGAGGTAACAATCTGTAACCCAGAGGCACTCAGGAGATCCAGCAGGGCTGAAAGTCTGGCAATGTTTAAAAGACTAGCGAGACCCGTCACTCACACTGTGAGTGTGTGTGTGTGTGTGTGTGTGTGTGTGTGTGTGGTCAGGATTCATACAGAACAGCAAATAACTCAATGCCCTCTCTGTCCGCAAACAAAGAATAATAAATAACAGCTCTCAGTTTCACACAAGAGTGCAAAAAACAGACAGCTTTAGGTCAGTCCTGAAGCCCCGAACAGCTGAGTTGTTTTGAAAAACGTCACTGACGTCATGTTTTTAGCTGCACGGTTGCCTGTAGCTCCTGGTAAGGGAGTCACGGTCACTGTGTATCAATTTATCTTATAATCTTAATTTTAATTTGTTTTTTAGTTTGACTTTTAATTTT
>NW_024621610.1:0-3514 GCF_008729295.1 Plectropomus leopardus | reverse complement strand
GGAGGAGGAGGAGTAGAAGGAGGAGGTGAAGGAGGTGGAGGAGGAGGAGTAGAAGGAGGAGGTGAAGGAGGTGGAGGAGGAGGAGGAGTAGAAGGAGGAGGTGAAGGAGGTGATACGTCATCCTGTCTGAAATAGAGCCAGACAAAGAGCTCGTTTATTCCTCGAAGCCGGTTTGTGATGCGGCCTCCGTCTGTGTTTGACTGACAGAAAAGTCCTCACGCGGCCTCACATCACCCCCTCGCCTCAGACGCCTCTCTGCGGCTCGGCTCAGCTGGGCCCGGCTCGGCTCAGCTGGGCCCGGCTTGGCCCAACTCAGCTGGGCTCGGCCCGGCTCGGCTCGGCTCGTACACAAACCAGATAAACAGCCTGATGTCTCAGAGAGACTGAGCTCGACACGCTGCCGCTGAAAGCGTCTGCAGAGAGAGAAAACTGGGACAAAAGCAGGAATCTGGCAGCCGGCAGGGTGACGCGAGTTCATTTTCATTTTCAAGTTCAGCGAGGTTGTGAAATAAAAAAAAGGAAAAAGGAAAACACACACGGGCGGTCCGTCCACAAAAAAAAAAAAAAAAACAGTTTCCAGGCAGAAAACAGTGTGAGGGCTGTGCAGGAGGGAACGACGGAGCCGAGCTCACACACAAGTTTGTCTGCAGGACGGAGTCAAAACCTGCAGAGACCCGGATCAGCACCTTCACCAGCTGCTCACGGCGGCGCCTCAGTGAGGCTCAGCACAGACCTCTGAAAGAAAAACCAAAAAACCACCAAAACATTAAACATGAGAAAACATGCCACCCAAACCCGCCTGAAGACACCTCTACTTTCAACAGTTTTGATTATTATTTTCATTTTCTTTGTTTTTCTGATTTTATTACATTTTAGTTTTTTACTTTTTGCATTTTTTTTCCTCTTAAACTTTTTGGTGATTTTTTTTCTTTAAAAAGTTTTGGTGATTTTTTTCTTTAAGGAATGATTTTTGATTTTTTTTTTGTTTTCTTTAAAACATTTTGGTGATTTGTTTTTTTCCTTTTTGGCATTTCTTTTTCTTTAAAATTTATTTACTTTAAAACTTTTTGGTGATGTTTTTCTTATGTTACATTTTTGTTTCTTTAAAAAATTTGGGTGATGTTTTGGCTGCTGAGTTTAGTTCCCTTCTCAAGTTTGGTCCCTTAATTTAGTTCCCCAGTTAAGTTCTTAAAGTTTGGTCCCTAAGATCAGTTCTCTGGGTTTAGTTCCCTGCTGACTGACCCTCTTCATGGATCAGTCTGAGTGCTGGAGCTGGAGGGTAAAGGCTGGTTTTGGTTTTAATTTGAAGTATCAAAGTTTAGTTTCCTGTGATGTCAGTGATGTCAGTGATGTCAGTGAGGAGTGATGACCTCACACAGGTGTGTAAATCACCACACAGTGTAAATACGCCTGCAGGGCGGGAAGAAATCCTCCGCTCTGTTTTCAGAGTGTGTGTGTGCGTGTGTGTGTGTGTGTGTGTGTGTGTGTGTGTGACCTTGCACATTACTACGGGGTCAAAGGTCGCCCCTCCTTCAAGACTTCCAAGCATCAGACCTCCAGGAATCTGAGCGACCGCAGCACGCCCTCGCCGCTCACGTTGCGGCTTCGCTGCCGTTTGAAGGTTCATCTGTTTCAAGTTTTCGGGATTAAAGGACCATTCTGCTGTTTTTAGTCTTTGTCCCCAATCACTGGAGGACACTCCAGTCTCATGTCTCATGCTCCCTGTCCACAGTGTCCAAATCGTCCTCAGAGTGTCTGTGCTCAGTTTAACATCGTGGTCAGAGTCATTTTACCTGATCAGGACGGACTTAAAAACACTGAAGGGACCAGGCGCGTCCTCTCAGACCAGACCAGAACTCCCAGTCCCTCACGGGTTAAGACACGACTGCTGCTGCTGACTTCAGTCTCTGACTTAAATACTGGAGTTTAGTTCCCTTCTGAAGTTTGGTCCCTGAGTTTAGTCACTAAGTTTTGTTCCCTTATAAAGTTTGGTCCCTAAATTTGGTTCTGTGAGTGAAGTCCCTGAATCTAGTTCCCTTTTCAAATTTATTCACTGAGTTTTCTTAATTATAGTTCCCTTCTCAAATTTTGCTCCTGAGCATAGTCACAGAGTTTTGTTCCCAAGTTCAGTCACTAAGTTTAGTTCTCTCAGTGTAGTCCCTGAGTTTAGTTCCCCTCTAAAGTTTGCTCACTAAGTTTAGTTCTCAAGTTCAGGCCCTGAATTAAGTTCCCTGACTTAATCACTGATTTTAATTCTTTGAGTTAAGTCCCTAAGTCTACTTCTCTTCTCAAGTTTGGTCCCTGAATTTAGTTCCCAAGTTTATTTCTTTGAGTTAGTTCCCTTGTCGAGTTACGTCTCTGAATATAGTCCCTGAACTCAGTTTCCAAGTTTAGTCTCTGATTTAGTTCCCTTTCCAGTTTGCTCCTTGAGTTTAGTACCTGAATTTAGTTCCCAGTTTCAGTGCCTGAATTTGGTTCCCTCCCTAAATTTGCTCACCGAGTGATAGTTCCCTTTCCAAATTTAGTCACTAAGTTTAGTTAAGTCCCAAGTTTAGTTCTCTGAATGCAGTCCCTGAGTTTAGTTCCCTCCCTTTGCACACTGATTTTAGTTCCCCTCCCAAGTTAAGTTCCTGAGTTTAGTCATTAAGTTTAGTTCCCTAATTTAGTACTTGGGTTCAGTTCCCTTCCCCAGCTTAGTTTTTTGCGTGTAGCTCCTGAGTTTAGCTCCCTGCCTAAGGCTGGTTATGTTTCCAAGTTTGGTTCCTAAATTTAGTTTTGGGTTTTGTTTGTTTGAAAGTCTGATCAGCAGATGTGATTTTCCCTCCAGAGCAAACAGCAGCGACCTCATCAACCAGAGACACACACACGCCGAGCACGCACAGCATACATACATCTGTGTGTGTGTGTGTGTGTGTGTGTGTGTGAGGGGGGAGCCCGGGATGGGTGGGGTCACAGGAATGTAGGTCACACTCGGCCCGTGGTCCCGGACGAGGAGGTTTTTCCTTCTTTTCTGTCAGCGGAGTGTAAACTGAGACAGAGTCCAGCTGACGTTTGGTCCCCGAGGACTCTGAGCATGGTCCCCACTCCGTCCCTACACCTGCACCTCTGTATCCAGTAATACACACGTAATAAACACTTAAGATGTTCTCATTCTTTACTCGAGTATTTACATTTTGGAGATTTTCTTTACTTTTTACTCAGTATACGATAATAATGTGATAACTGCAGATTCTGCACATTCACATTTTGTATTTAACAGCTGATAAACACGGCGGCTGATGGAGAAAACTTTAGTTTATGTCTCGAGTTTTAAACATTTTGGACGTCCAGTCACCTCACAGTCTGATGGAGACTCTTCAGCAGAATCTCACAGATTTTCCTCACTGCTCGAAATCAGCGTCATCTTTAATCACTGAACGACTAAATATTTACAACCTGAAGACAACTCTTTCCATGCTTTTTATTTGGTTTTTGTTGTTGTTTTGTGTTTCATTTCCTTTTTATTCTTATGTGT
>NW_024621609.1:0-1755 GCF_008729295.1 Plectropomus leopardus | reverse complement strand
TTTATTCAGATAACTCACGTCTAGAGCCTTATTTTATTTACTTATTTGTTATTTTATTAGTTTATTTGCACACAATAAAAACTGCGTAAAATCCAGATGAATAAAAAAAAGTGTCCCCCAACTTAAAAACAGCAAACAAAAAGGAAGAAAAAACAAAGAAAACCCCCAAAATAACATTTCACACATTTTTAGTGACTCCAGTTTAATGATCAGGGACAGAACATCTTTTAATAACTTTAATTTAAAGGTTCTGCTGTCAGCTGCAGACGATTTAACTCTGTCGTCTCCACAGTTAAAAACATCAACGCTGTAAACACGTTCAGATTATTGACTCATCAGGTCATGAATAAACATGTCAGAGTCGGCTTTAAGCGCATTAAAAATCATTTTGAAACGGTGCAGTTCAGAGTTTCACGCGGTCGACAACTTCAGCTCAATCAGGAGATTTTTGACCACAGAAGAAATCAGCAGTCACGGTGATTGGCTCTGATAGATATTGATTGTTTTGGTCCAAAGTGACGTCTTCATTGTGTTTGATCAGTCTGATAAACGGCTCAGACGAGTGAATGAACAGAGAGGAACTGATGAAGAGTCGGCATGAAGAAGCTTCAGCCGCAAAACTTTTAGACCCGCTTCACACAGACGGGTAGTTTTATTTTAAATGTGAGTTTAAGCTTTTCGTCCAAATACAAAGTGTGTTTGAGGTCACTGAAAACGGTTCGATGACGTCTGTCCAGGCGGAAGATGTTCAGAAACCGGATTTTCAGTGTTGACGGGCTGTTAATAGTTTATTATGAGGATCCTCTTAACTGAGACAACAAAAAACCCAAAACTGTGATAAAACTTTATGGTAATAAAAGTAATCAATACAATAAAAATCAATAAATTATCATTTTAATGGTAAAACAAAAATACGACATTAACAATACTAATCAATGACAATAAAAATGAATTCACCAATTAATCAATCAACCACCAATAAGAATCAAACAAAATAAAACGGAGGTGTGTGTGTGTGTGTGTGTGTGTGTGTGTGTGTGTGTGTGAGTGAGAGACACAAACGAGGCAACATTTCATAAAGACGTGACCAAAATAAAGTTGCTCTAAGCTGCTAACGTTTCACTCGATACGATACTATATCGATTCTTTGGACGAAGGATTCGATATCCGCTGATGTCGTATCGTCTGTCACGATATGACTTAGATTTGATTTCGAGGTCCGCCGTCAACATGATGTTTAACACAATCTGCTCCACAGGCTGACACCACTGTCTGTTTTTATTTTGGCCATAAAAGATAAAAATCCCACAGAAATCAGGTCGATAACTGTAAGTTTACTTTAACCCTTTAAGGACTGTTCGCTGCATTTTAGTCTCTTTTTGTTCTTCTTTTTTTGATAATTGTGTGTGTGTTCATGCACGTGTCCTAAATGTAGTCCAGATTGTGTATTTGAGTGGATTCAGTGAGTTTTCGGCTCAGCTCCCACAGTAACAGTAACTTCACCACGCTGAGGTGCACAGGCGTCCTGATGACCTCCAGAGGTCACGCTTACGTAATCCGTCGCATCACCTCTGACTCTGAGGCCTCCGCCGGTCGCCGGGTGGTCTGACGCATTTTTCAGGCGCTTCAGTTGCATTTTTGTGTTTTTGTTTCAGCTGAGATTTTTTTATGGTAATGCTTCTGTGGACCAGATTTTTAAAATGGAAAACGGAGAAAAAAGGTGGTGTCAGTGTTTAATCTGAGTCCACAGAAAAA
>NW_024621608.1:0-1460 GCF_008729295.1 Plectropomus leopardus | reverse complement strand
TAAAAATCTGTTTGATTTTTAATCAAACAGATTTTATTGATTTTTTTCTTTAGAATTAATTGAAGTTTTTGAAAGTAAAGATTTTGGCAATCTATTTCCTTTAACATTTTTTGTGATTTGTGAAGGACAGATTTTTTTCTTTCTTTTTTTTTTTTTTTAAAAAAGATACCAAAATTACACCATTTATCACAGCCAGAAACTGTGGAGGGGGGGTTGAAGGCATGTTTTCCCATTATTATTTTTTTCTTTCTTTAAATTTCTGGTGATTCTCAAAGAAACAATTTAGGGTTTTCCCTCTTTAAAAAGAATATAGTTATTTTTAAAGAATACATATCTCCAAAACCTGCTGGAGGGCATGAGAGTGAACAGAGACTGAAAACAGTTCCTCTTCCTGTGCATCTGATACCGTCACAGCACTCACTGTGATATATTTGGAAGACTTATTTTCTGCCGTGGCATCGAATCCAAAAACCAGGTTTCCCTGTTTGTTTGAACATTACTGGTAAGAGCTTAAATACAAAGAAAAGATTTCGGACAGCTACAGCTCCCCTTGTGAGAGTGTGTTTGTGAGTTTAAACCCTGATGAATAATAACAGAAATTGTCAAGTAAGAAGAGAGGGGATCTTTAAATGCATTTTTATTAAAATCTGTTTATTTATTAATTCCCTCAGTGTGCAGTGAAGTCTCTCGTGAGTGAATGAGGCCGCAGTCTGACTCTGTCTGGAACATTCTGCAGCTTCTGAGTCGCGGCGAGATGTTTGTGGATATGAGCAGGAAGTAAAAAGAGCCTATTGTGTGATTTCATCATGCAGCCACCACACAGGTCACTATTGTGTTCTTGTGTGTGTTACTGTGTGTGTTACTGTGTGTGTGTGTGTGTGTGTGTGTGTCTGTGTGAGAAGAGGGTACTTACATCAAAACCTGTGTTCGGATCCCAGCCCACGTGACCGATGTGCCTGAAGAAGACGGGACAGAAATGTGGTGAGATCATGCACATTAAATATACAGAAGTGCAGAAACTATTTAGCATGTGCATGTGGGCGACCATGTGCACATGCTAAATAGTGAGCCCACACAGACACACACACACACACACACACATCAGTGAGAGTGACATCAGTCAGAGAGACAGTGTGGTCATTGAGTGCTCTCAGACCTCAATGCAACATGTTCACTGTTTCCATGAAGCAGAGTGTTACTGCTGGATCAGACAGGACATAACAATACACACACACACACACACACACAACATGAAACATGAAAAAAGGCAATAATAAACTTGGTATGAAATATCCTGCAAACAACAGGAAATTAGTCAAAGGCAATGAGAAAATGACCTGAAAATTAGCTAAGTGATAGAGTGTTATTAGTAAATTATATGTAAATATCAAGAAAAATAGATTTAAGATTTTACTGATTTTATCATTTTTTTAGCACTTTTTAAAGTCATGTCCCATTTT
>NW_024621607.1:0-8094 GCF_008729295.1 Plectropomus leopardus | reverse complement strand
GGGTGTTTGACTCGTGGGTGCGTTGGACATGTGGGTCCATTAAACTCGAGGGTGCGTTGCACTTGTTGTGGGTCCATTAGACTCGTGGGTGCATTAGACTCGTGGGTGCGTTGGACTTGTTGTGGGTCCATTAAACTCGTGGGTGTGTTGGACTTGTTGTGGGTCCATTAGACTCGTGGGTGTGTTGGACTTGTGGGTCCATTAGACTCGTGGGTGCGTTTGACTTGTTGTGGGTGTTTGACTCGTGGGTGCATTGGACATGTGGGTCCCCTAGACTCGTGGGTGTGTTGGACTTGTTGTGGGTGCATTAGACTGAAGACTCCACCAAAGATCAGGTGACAGCTTTTTAATCGTCTGAGGTCTGGGTGAGCTGAAGTGGATCTGGTCCAGCTGATCTGGATCCAGTTTAGCTGAGCTGGATCTGGTCCCGTCAAGCTATGTGGATCTGGTCCAGCTGATCTGGATCTGGTCCAGCTGTAATCCTCCAGCTCAGATGGGTGTTGCTGCCTGCTGATTGGTGGAGCTTCCTGTCAGCTGATCAGTAGAATGGAACGGTGCCGCACCAGTTGACGGCAGCTCCATCCCACTTGGTTTTAAGGGTCATGTCCAGTGGAGGGGACATCCTTTCAGCGTGTCCCTCTGAGTGTCTGCAGGATGTCTCCCAGTGGTGAGAGTGAGTGTCTGCAGACAGAGTTAGACATAGTTAGTTAGCAGTTAGTTAGTTAGACACGAACCAGGTACCGATGGACACCCTGTCACTGCAGGATGTGCGTCCTCACCTACAGTCAGTTTGGCTGTCTTCTGGGAGCTCCGCCCATTGTAGTAGTACAGGTGGAACTGGTGCTCCGTCCTCCAATCAGAGAGCAGTGAGTGGTCGATGCTGAACAGCACCGAGAATCCGCCATTAATACAGCAGAGCCACACAGGGAACCGTGGCGTCTTCAGCATGCTGCCCACCTGAGGACAGAGGACACAAGCTTCCCACTTGAGGACAGAGAACACAAGCTGTCCACCTGAGGACAGAGGAAACAAGCTGTCCACCTGAGGACAGAGGACACGAGGACATGCTGCTGGATTTGAAGTTTCTAAAATTTTAGGACATTTTAAGATTTTTAGATATTTCCAGGTTTAATTATCTCTGAAACGGCGCTGAGACTCATGTATGCATGTGCACTGTTTCCTGCCCATTCACCACACGCCGTTACCTATAACGTCCCTCTGTGTCTCTGTCCGTCTATATTCAGCGGCGTCCTTGAGACATCAAGTGCTGTGATCGGTCAGTTGGGACGCCTGCTGTCCATCACAGACTTAAACATTCACACACTGTAACATTCACACTGAAACATTTACACTGAAACATTCACACACTGTAACATTCACACTGAAACATTTCCACACTGAAGCATTCACACTCTGAAACATTCACATACTGAACATTCACACTGAAACATTTCCACACTGAAACATTCACATACCGAACATTCACACTGAAACATTTCCACACTGAAACATTCACACTCTGAAACATTCACATGCTGAACATTCACACTGAAACATTTCCACACTGAAACATTCACACTCTGAAACATTCACACTGAAACATTTCCACACTGAAACATTCACACACTGAAACATTTCCACACTGAAACATTCACACTGAAACATTCACACTGAAACATGCACATACTGAACATTCAAACTGAAACATTTACACACTGAAACATTCACACACTGAAACATTCACATATTGAACATTCACACTCTGAAACATTCACACACTGAAACATTCACATACTGAACATTCACACTCTGAAACATTCATACACTGAAACATTTACACACTGAAACATTCACACTGAAATATTCACATACTGAACATTCACACACTGAGACATTTACACACTAATACATTCACACTGAAACATTCACATACTGAACATTCACACACTGAAACATTCACACACTGAATCATTCACATACTGAAACATTCACACACTGAAACATTCACATACTGAACATTCACACTCTGAAACATTCATACACTGAAACATTTACACACTGAAACATTCACACTGAAATATTCACATACTGAACATTCACACACTGAATCATTCACACACTGAATCATTCACATACTGAACATTCACACACTGAATCATTCACACACTGAACATACACACACTGAGACATTCACACACTGAAACATTCACACTGAAACATTCACACTCTGAAATGTTCACACTGAAACATTCACATACTGAATATTCACACACTGAAACATTCACACACTTCAGCTTCATCCGTCAGCAGCACGTTCACACGACTGCGACCTGACGCAGCTTTTCTCATCAATAATAACCGAGTCATTCAGACCTTAACAAGTCATTCAGGTCACATCTGATCCTCCGTCTGCTGCTGCCTTTAAATCATAGTGACAAAAAAAAATGCCGCCAGCAGGAGACACAACGATACCTGCACCTCCTCGCACTGCTCCTCTCCTGCAGGAGGTGCTCCTCTACTTAAACATACCTGCGGCAGTCTGCCTGTCTCCATCTGCTCTCGGCTCCAGTGTAAATATCCCACATCGCTGCGGGACAGGACGCCCTGCAGGGGGCGCTCTAGAGCCTCGCCATCCTCCCCAAAATACTGAATCCCGTTAAAGACCTGTGGACTCGCCTTCCCCGTCAGCAGCAGGTTCACCAGTGCCTGCAGACACAGAACAGGGGAGAGCACCCACAAACAATCTCACTTACTGCAAGACAACCAGGAGAGCAACCAGCAGAGCGACCAGCAGAGCAACTAGGAGAGCAGCAGCAGAGCGACCAGCTGAGCACCCAGGAGAGCAACCACCAGAGCAACCAGCAGAGCAACCAGCAGAGCAACCAGCAGAGCAACCAGGAGAGTGACCAGCAGAGCAACCAGGAGAGCAACAGCAGAGCAACCAGCTGAGCAGCCAGGAGAGCAACCAGCAGAGCAACCAGCAGAGCAACCAGGAGAGTGACCAGCAGAGCAACCAGGAGAGCAACAGCAGAGCAACCAGCTGAGCAGCCAGGAGAGCAACCAGCAGAGCAACCAGCAGAGCAACCAGGAGAGCAACCAGCTGATCAGCCAGGAGAGCAACCAGCAGAGCAACCAGCAGAGCAACCAGCAGAGCGACCAGGAGAGCAACCAGCAGAGCAACCAGCAGAGCAACCAGCAGAGCAACCAGGAGGACAACCAGCTGAGCAGCCAGGAGAGAGACCAGGAGGACAGATTTTTCAGGAACATTCAGTGAGAGCTCTCTTGTCCACAAGACAAGCAGGTGTGTCCTTCAACATGTGTGTCCTCACCTGACCGCAAACAAAGTCTCCCAGACTGAGGTGGAGCAGGTGCGAGGTGGATGAGTCCAGATCCTCCTTCAGCCTGTGAGGACAGAAATTTTTGTTTGTTTGCGTCTTTGTAGCATGTGATGGGCTGAGCGGCCTGTAGAGGGCGCTGGAGGCGGCTGTGGGTAAGTTTACCTGTAGGTGTGGTTACCTGTAAGTGGGTGTGGTTACCCGTAAGTGGGTGTGGTTACCTGTAAGTGGGTGTGGTTACCTGCAGATGGTGCGGGAGCAGATGAGGCTGTAGAGGAAGAGGATGACTCCGTGACTTCCCTCTGCTGTGAACTGAACAGTGAAAATAAGTAAAAAGTTTCTATTTATATTTTCTATAACTTCATATTAAAAATTGTTACAAAAAATCTAACTTTTAAAATATTTTTCACCACTTTGTTGGGGTCATATTTTGGTCAAATCACAGCGGTTAGTTTGAAGAGTTAAAAACTGACAGCAGCAAAAGAAAAGCGATGTGGCTCCAGATTTCAAAAGGTTAAAATGTTCTGCAGGTTTACGATGAGACAAACTGACTTGTCATACTTGTATTATGACACGTTTTTTTGGGGGGGTTTGGCGCCCAACCGACCGACTCAAAGATGCTTTGAGGGTTTCAGGTGCTGACGTGAACTCTTCCTGCAGTGATGATGATCGGCGCCATGTCTAAGAAGCTGCGGCCCGCTAAAATATAAATAAAAATATCAGCGAGATAACTTCTGCTGCTGATCCTCAGACTCTCCGGTTCAGATCGCAGCTCAGAAATGAAAAAAGTCACGACACGTTTCGGTCGAGCACTTTGAGCTGTCAGTTGATTTTAAGTCAGTCGGACTGAAGATGTGAGGGGCGTGGCCTTTCTAAGACCTGGTCATAATGCCCTGGTCTGGCCAGCGTTTGGTCCAAACGTGAAACCATCAATTCGAGTCTCTCAGATAAATAATGGACAAAAGACAACTCACGCTGTGAAGATGCTGCAGGATGAAGCTCCGCGCCATGTCCTTCGTGTTGAAGGTGAAGAGCTGCAGCTGAAAGACATTCACATGTTCAGCTGGAACTGAGGACAGGAGGACGACCAGGACATGAAGACAAATCCTGAAAACATCCGTCAGGGACACTCAACCTACTCTGCTCTACTCGCCTTTTTTTGGTTTTCCATTGGAAAAAGTACCTGGTACCTGGTACTACCTTTTTTAGTACCTGCTCTCCTGGGGTTCCAAAAAAGGCCGACTGGGTACTAAGAGGTACTAACTCTTAGTAAGTGACGTGCCGTCTGACGTGAAACACTGCAGGCCGCTGATTGGCCAGACAAAATCGTCACTGCGTCATCAATGCACGGCACGTACAGAATACACGTACAGAATACACGTACAGAATACCCTGAACAGCGCAAACAGCTAAACTATTGTAGCGGCCAAAGTTTTGCATCTTTTTTTTTTCTTTCCCAAAATGGCAAACAGAAAAATCACGCCGTGGTCGCTCGAGGAGGTGCAAACGAACAATATGTAAATTTTGTGTTTATTCGCTCATTACTTTCCTTTTCTGAACATCCGTCTCCACTATTTAACTTCCGTGTTTATTACTGCTGCAGCCGTCTGTGCGTGAAGCGGCGCTGCGCTCAGATTCCTTCGTTTCCGTATTGACCTGAACTCCTCATCGTCCGACAGAAGGACAGAAACAGAGAGGACACGTTAGCGGTGGGTATTAGTACAGTCTGTCTCACAGTAACTCTGTTATTGACCGCGCACTGTAACACTTTATCAATGTCACATGTTTAGTGGTGCGCACCGGAAAATGGGGCTCCCCCGAGGTGGGAGTGTCCCATGGCGTTGCTATGACAACCAGCTACACTGGGCCGGTACTATCTTCTAATGGAAAACAACCCCCAGAAAAGTCCCCGATACCAAAGGCGAGGCGAGGAGAGCCGGTACCGTGTAGTGGAAATGTGCCATTAAAGGACTAAAACAATTCTCAGTGTCCCAATCACATTTTTACTGTCGGTTAGAAAATGTTTGGTGGGCCACCAGTGACCCTGTCAGGGTCCAGATTAGGGCCTTGAGCCATAGGTTGAGTATCAGTGCCACAAAGCATGATTATGTCATGATGACATCACAGTACCTTCTCCGTGAAGGTGTCCAACTTGTAGTCCAGGTGCGGCGTGGTGCAGTATTCTTCGGTCACCAAGGTAACGGTGGCACTGACCTCCTGACCGGCCAACCAGAGGCTGTCGCTCAGCGCTGCTGCCAGCGCCCCATCCTGCCCCTCCTGTCCTACACACAGACTGGAGACAGAGACATGTCCCAGTCCAGTTAACCAGACAGTCAGCGTGTCAGACCCTGGTCAGTCAGCAGGATCTGGACCTGGACCTGGATGTCCAGTCAGACTTGGAAGTCTCCTTATGTGGATCTGTTCTTAGCAGGTGGTGGACAGTCTGAAATGTCTCTGTGATGCTGGAGACGTCCCCTGGAGACAGAACTGTCCTCTGACACCTGTCTACTAAACTGTTGTCTCATGTTACAGCTGTGTTTTCCATCCTGTCCCCACCGTCTGTCCTCACCCTTTGTCCTCACTGTCTGTCCTCACCTGTCCAGCGTCCGTCCCTTGGAGCCACTCTGCCGCATGAACAGCAGGTGTTTAATGATCCGAGCCTGAACCGCCATTTGAATGACCCGAGCCCCGCCCTGAAACACACACACACACACACACACACACACACACACACACACACCTGTCCAGGTGAGACAGAGGACAGATGGTCGGCTTTTAACCTGTGACTGGTTTTATCATTAAATCCTACAAATGTCCTATAGTCTCGACAGACCAGAAACAATCGGCTGCGTGTCTCCTCTGGCTGAGGTCAGAGGTCAGTGGGTGTGTTTTGGGTCTCACCGTGTCGCCGTGCAGAGCGAAGGCGTCCTCACCGTCAGGCTGTCTGAACTGAAACACAGATGTCCTCCACTCGAAGCTGAAAACATGAAACGTCTTTCCAAACAGGATCCTCCTCAAACCCTGAACCAGAGGACAGAGACACAGATCAATCAGTCCTGATTCACCTGATCCATCAGTCCAGCCCCGCCTCCAGGTTGTTATGATGATGTCATCACGTGACGAGAGGACTGGTTCATGTCATCAATAATCGATAAAATGTATCAAAGCTTCTTAAAGCTGAAAGGATTTGAGGCTGCCCGCAGCACGCCGCCCGCAGCACGCCGCCCGCAGCACGCCGCCCGCAGCACGCCGCCCGCAGCACGCCGCCCGCAGCACGCCGCCCGCAGCACGCCGCCCGCAGCACGCCGCCCGCAGCACGCCGCGTACAGACTCTCTGACATTCAGCAGAAAGAGGGTGAACGTTAAGGGTCTGACCTCTGTCAGCTGGGGCCCGACCGGCTCTCCTCCGAGGCCCCGGGACACCGCCAGGCTCCTGGGGACGCAGCAGAGCTGTGGAAGGGCCCTGCAGGAGCCAGGGGCCTCCTCCTGCTCCTCCTCATTCCCCACATCCAGCAGCCTCTGAGGAGAGGAGGAGCAAACACCTGAACACACCTGCTAATACTACTACTACTACTGGTAATACAACTACTACTACTGCTAATACAACAATTACTACTGCTAATACTTCTAATATTAATACTGCTTATACTTCTAATATTACTACCACTGCTAATACAACTACTACTGCTACAGCTACTGCTAATACTACTACTACTACTACTACAGCTACTACTACTACTACTGCACACACATACGCACACACACACACACGCATGCACGCACACACACACACACGCACACACACACACACACGCACGCACGCACGCACACACACACATACACACACGCACACGCACGCACGCACGCACACACGCACACACACACACACACACACACACACACACACACACATACACACAGCAGAGACCAGATCTAGTCTGACCAGGTATGTTTTTTTTGTTTTTTTTAAAATCACCAAAAACTTTTTAGGGACAAAAATAGCAGATTTTTTTTCTCAGAAAGTTTTTAAAAAACAAACAAACAAAAGTTTTCTGTCTGTCCAGGGGACAGACTGACAGCATCCAGTCACACACATATGTGACATATATATGTGTGTGTGTATGTATACATATACACACACACGTAATATATGTGTGTGTTTGTATATATACATATATGACATATGTGTGTGTGTATGTATGTATACACATATATATATGTGTGTGTGTGTGTGTGTGTGTGTGTATATACACACATATATATGTATACCTCCTGTGGTACAGGTGATGGATGTGTACTTACATGTTGTGTCTGCAGCCTGCAGTAACAAAAATGATTCATTATTTTAATCAATCAATCAATCAATCAGCCTGACAGACACTTAGTTGTTCTCAGTGAAACTTTCCTCCAGTTCTGAAGGTCAGAGACCTGATCCAGGATCTGCTGAAGCTCCGCCTCCATCTGAAACACACATATACACACACACACACACACACACACACAGTAACACACACATACAGTAACACACACACACACAGTAACACACAGACACACACACAGTAACACAAACACACACACAAACTTTAATCTTCATCTGTTCTGAAACAGGAAATATTAACCCTTTCAAACCTGCGCTCACTGGCTTCATTTATTTTGAAAAAAAAAAAACACATGAAGTTACAAGTCACAAGAAAATTACCTTAAATTCATAAAATAAAAAAAAAAAACAGCTTAAAAAAAGCTAACAAAACACAGAGAG
>NW_024621606.1:0-3298 GCF_008729295.1 Plectropomus leopardus | reverse complement strand
ATTTATTTCTATTTCTATTTATTTATTTTAACACTTTTTGGGGGTCCTGTTTCTTTTTCTTTAACTTTTTTTGTGCTTATTTTTAGGTCATTTTCCTGTTACATTTTAGTTGTTTGTTTTTTTTCCAAAAAAATCAAGCTAAAATGCTCAGGTTTCAAAGGGTTAACTGTACATTTTCGCTTTGGAGAGAAAAACCTACAGTGTTTTCTGCTTAAGCCTTTGTAACAGCCTTCAAAACCATCATGGGACATTAAAACTCATTAAAACTCAGACTGAAGAAATTATTCAGTTATTTCTTCTCAGTAAGACTCTTCCAGCAGTTAAGGCTATCACATTATCCTAAAGTTCCCCTCAAATGTTTTGCAGATTCCCTGCTTGCATTGTTGCTTTCCCTCTGTGAGTCGCGCTGTGGCAGCAGGGCTCGGCTATTAACCGTTAACTGCCCTGAGCAGGGAACACCTCATCAGCCAAACTGTGTGTGATAGTCATTCAGCAGTGGTTTCCCTCTGTTGGTCTTCCCTTCCCGCCTTTTGATGACCAGCCTACACACACACACACACACACACACACACACACACACACACACACACACAGAGTCTTTTTTCTCTCGTTGTCTCCCTCTGACACACCAAACTGATGACCACATCGCTCATAACCAGCTTCATATCAGCACCAAGTCCATGTCCTTCGCCAGCCGCTATGTAAAACAACCGTTTGTTGTTACGGATAGTGACCAACTGCTACTCTGCACAGCCTGCACTGTGTGCATGGAAAAGAGGTGGGACCAGGTCATTATTTTTCAGGTCACATGTCAGTCTCAAGTCTTTGCACTCAAGTCCCAGATCCAGGCATGAAAGTCCAGAGTCGAATCCCAAGTCCTAAACTTTGAATGTTGAGTCCTAAACAAGTCATAATGTGCTTCTCACTGAATTTCATGCCTTTTTAACAACAGAGTAATATATTATATTTACAAACTTTAATTAATGGTTTTTAAAATTTATATTTAGTTGTTGAAACAAGTTTTTTTTTAAATAAAAACTCTGCTATTAAATCAGCTACTTTTCATTCTGAAGTTGTCAAATACAATGCTTTCTACATAAGATCCCGATGCCTAAAGCCATCTTTCGTGTCTGCGTGAAACATCTCCGGACAGCGTCAGGTGAGAACTCAGCTGGACAGAACTGACTGCAGTGTTATTATACGCCGACAGGCGGTCAGGAAGCAAGTCAAGTCAAGTCAATTTTATTTATAGAGCCCATTATCACAAAACATGGTTTGCCTCAGAGTACTTTACAGTGTACAACATCCCTCTGCCCTTAGACCATCACATCACCCAAGGAAAAACTCCCAAAAAAGAACCCCTGTAACGGGGAAAAAAAGGAAGAAACCTCAGGAAGAGCGGTAGAGGATGATGAGGGATCCCTCTTCCAGGATGGACAGACGAGCAATAGATGTCCTAAATAACAAATGAAATACAATCATGGCAAAAAGGAAAGAGAAAGAGAGAAGGGAGGAGAGGGGGAGAGAGGCACAGCAATAATAGAAACAGATGCATGTCATATTAGAATAACGATAGGTGTGAAATTATTAATTGCTCTCTATGATGATGTTGAGGGTGATGATAAGAGTCTCATGTGTATATTGATAGGAAGGTGTCTAAAGGCAAGATCACAGCATCTGCGCAACCAGGACCAGACCACGATCAGGGTGAGCGGGGGGTACAGTATCAGTACAGCCACAGCACGAGCACAACCAAACGCAGGGTCACAGCATCAGCACAGCTGAGTCAGGCACAGCCAAGGTTACAGCCAGGATCCGAGAAAGCTAGGAAACAAGGGAGCAGGAATGCTCCCAAGAGGCAACAGGATTAGAGTAGTGCAGTTCAACAGACCCAGGCTCCGTAATCGTGAGCCCCAGGTAGTGACAGTACCACATGGCTATCACAGATGTAAGGCTAGGCTAAACTACTGAGGCTAAGCTAAGCTTGCAAACAGCAATGCAGTTGACAGACATGCATGATTTTCCAATGGCGGCATTGAGAGAAGGAAAAGGACCTCAGCGTATCAGAGGAGGTCCCCCGGTAGGTTAAACCTTTGTCATCCTAACTATGGGCTGGTCCAGGCAACCTGAGCCAGCCCTAATTATAAGCTTTATCAAAGAGGAAGGTCTTAAGTCTACCCTTAAAAGTGAAAATGGTGTCCGCTTCCCTGACCGAAACTGGAAGATGGTTCCATAGGAGAAGAGAATGGTAGCTGAAGGCTCTGGTTCCTAACCTACTTTGGAAACTTTGGGAACCACAAGTAACCCTGCATTTTCAGAGCGCAGTGATTTTGAGGGTTGGTAAGGAACTATGAGCTGCGACAGATGGGATGGAGCCTGACCATTTATAGCTTTGTAAGTAAGGAGGAGGATTTTAAATTCAATCCTGGATTTCACAGGGAGCCAGTGCAAAGAAGCTAAAACAGGAGAAATATGATCCCTTTTTTTGCTTCCCGTTAGAACACGTGCAGCGTTCTGCACCAGTTGGAGAGACCTAAGAGATTTGTTTGGGCAGCCGAATAATAGGGAGTTACAGTAATCCAGCCTAGAGGTGACAAATGCATGTACTAATTTTTCAGCATCTGTTTGGGACAGGATATGTCTAATTTTTGTGATGTTCAGCAAGTGAAAGAAAGCCGTCCTTGAAGTTTGTTTTATATGGGAGGCAAAAGATAAATTTTGATCAAATAAACTCTGAGGTTCCTTACAGTTGTGCTAGAGGCCAAGGTAATGCCACCTAGAGAAATTACATTGTTGGAAAAGGAGCTTCTGAGGTGTTTTGGGGCCAAGAACAATAACTTCAGTTTTGTCTGAATTCAACATCAGGAAATTATGGCTTATCCAGGCTTTTAAGTCCTTAAGACATGTTTGAAGTCTAGATAGCTGATCAGTTTCATCTGGTTTCATAGATAGATATAATTGTGTATCGTCAGCATAACAATGGAAATTTATAGTGTTTTCTGATTATGTTGCCTAGAGGAAGCATATATAAAGTAAAAAGGATCGGTCCAAGCACAGAACCCTGTGGCACTCCAAAGCAGACCTTAGTATGTGCGGAGGTAAGCAGCTGCTGTGTCCGCATGATACGCAGACGGGCACTTGTGGAAAAGATGGCGCCGGGTGTTGTGGCAAGCCGTCTCCCTGTCTCGTATTTACTGGTTATTGTTTCACTAGTGGTGTCTTTGCTTGTGACTAACACACAGACCTTGTTGGTCTACGAGCGCCAGGCTCTTTTTAACATCCGTGATACGATCAGAAA
>NW_024621605.1:0-1897 GCF_008729295.1 Plectropomus leopardus | reverse complement strand
CACACACACACACACACACACACACACACACACACACACACACGTGCGCACAAAGCTAGATTATTGTCACAGTATGTGTGTGTGCGTGCATGCGTGTGTGCTTTTAAAAGCACACTCAAAACCTATTTTTTTGATGATCGACTGATCTTTACCTGTTTATTTATTTATTCACTATTTATTTATACATTTAAGTCTGTTTCACTGTTTTACTAGATGGAATACCATTTTATTATTTTTCACATTTTTATCTATTTTTATATATTCTGCTGTTATCATTTCCGTTACCTTTAATCTATTATTGAGAGTATTTAATTTATTATTATCATCATTATTATTATAAAAGTGGATCCTCCTTTGGCTCTTTTTTGGATCAACAAGTTCTATTTTGATGCTGTTTTATGCACTTGTGGAGACTGAAGGTACAACAAGAGACTGCAGTGACTCAGCTGTGTCTCCACATGACAGTTTGATGATCTCACACACACACACACACACACACACACACACACACACACACACACACACACACACACACACACACACACACACACACACACACACACACACGCAGCACAGCGCGTTGACCTGACAGTCGTCTACCTGCTGCAGGTGAAAATGTTCCTAAAAATGTCCTAAAATCCAAGAAATGCCCTAAAATCCTAGGAACACCTTCGTGGCTTCTGTGGCCCCTGGCCTCCTGTCATTTTGCAAAAGCGGCCCCCGAGCAGAGCGGGTTAAGTAGTCCCTGCTGTGAAAAATGCAGGTCCAATGTACTTACAGAGGGAATCCTAAACTCTGTGAGCTGGACTTGTTTCTGCAGACTGCGAGATACATAAATAAATAAATAACTCCTGTGATATAAAGACCAGAGAAATATACGACACAAACAGATATCCGAGCAGCGGAACAAAGACCGAGGCCGCCGTGTCTCCGGGCTAGACTGATGTTGGGATATTTGCTCCGCTGCCGTTTCTGCGCAGAGAAAAACAACCTGAAACAGCATCAGGAATTGAATCAGATCATTTATTGATGCTGCGGCAGCCAATATCATTTTTCACCGGGAATATAAATAAGTCAACAAGCCGAGAGGGAAGACGAGGCGGCAGCAGGACGGCCTGAGAGACCTCCAGCGCTCAGCAGAACCACAACAAATCCATCTTCCACAGAGACACGAGGCGCGCACACACAAACAACTCATTCATTGTGTCAAACTCTCATGAGATGGCTATAAAAAAACGACCCCCGACACACTGGGTGCTCGGCACAGAAGTCTCTCTTGATTTCAGCCTCGTTCATTTCATAAATACGTGTTTCCTGTCTGCAATCGGCTGAGAGATCGGCTCGTTCAGCCGGCAGAAGACACAACAGCGAAGCTGCAGACGGACGCTCCGCTGCCAAACATGAAGTGTTTTTGGCCGCAGTTTCATCAACTGTGATTCGGTCAAATTATCTGCGTTTAACTTTAATTTAAGAAGCTGGAGACGAGCGTCAGTGTGTCCAAACCTCAGTCCTCAGTCTCAGGAACTTTCAGTCTCCTGACGAGGACAAACGGGGACGTCACGAGAGACTGTTTCAGTCTCCTACACTGACATACTGTTTTAAAACAAGCCTTCAAATTTTACCAGCAGTTTACTGCTCACAGGCTGAGACTGAGCCGTCCACAAGGTCAGAGGACAAGAAGTACTCATTCCTTTACTTAACAAGTACAAGTACTGATACCACACTGTGAAAGTACTCCATTTCAAGTAAAAGCACTGAAAATGTTAGTCAACTAAACTTAAGTACATATACTCAGGAAAAAGCACTTAAAGTATTTAGGTAAAAGTACCCATTGCAGAAAATAGAAAAAAAACAAACAAACAAACAAAGAAAACCCAAAATGTCAAAATTATATATA
>NW_024621604.1:0-2863 GCF_008729295.1 Plectropomus leopardus | reverse complement strand
TTTTTTTTTTTTTTTTCAAAACCATAGATAAGTAAATGTACAGTATGATAAATGTCAGTTAAAACCGGTACAGTTTCTATCTGCTTCATGATAACATACAAATGTAATGTATCCCTGGTTTGCAGACATGTACAATGCCAACACTTTTCTGAAGAGTGGGTTAAATATGTGACTGTTGCTGTTAACTTTCTGCAAACACAAGACTAAAACTACAGTTAGTATGCACTAAAAAAAACATTTAGTGTTTTATGTCATATGCATTGTAACATTTTTGTTAAAAATTCTAGACTCCAGTGACACAATGGTAAGGAGACCACTTCTAGTCATTATTTTTATTCATTGCTTAATGTGTAAATTGTATGAATTAATATTGAAATTTATTTTAAATGAATAAACTGTTACACATAAACATCATTGTATTGCAGAAGCCTGTTGAAAACAATTCTAAGTTATATCCTACATTTTTGACATATAATTTGCATTTGCATCGACAAAGCACGAATAGAGACATGAATATGAACTTTATGGCTTTGCTTTTTTCCCTTAATGTTGTCAGAAAAAAAAGGTTGAAAATTAGGTACCTCTTGATACAGATGATTAAAGATGGTACAGTCATTTACCTGCAGCTTGAATATTCTTTTCATCTTTGTCTTATATGTTTAGCCTCCTCGGAAAAAAAACCCTCACCTCATTATAAGAAGGGCTTTTAGCTATGCTAATAAGGTTATTTGCATGCAAACCACTTGTCCTTGGGGAATTACAAAAAATTTCCACTGTACTGTAGTTTTACCACTATCCATTTTACTTGAGACTTCAATCTAATTTTTAAAAGCAGGAAGGAACACAATCAAACCGGAATCTGTAATATCCAAACAAACATTTGCATAAATACAAAGAAAACAAGGATTGCAGTCACATTGAGCACTGACGCCATTGTCAGCAGTTAGAAAGAAAGCGATGAATCTTGCAAACTGTCACACCCGAGGGAATTCCTTGTGTCTTCATTATGGCTCTGGGGCATATTTGAATATGTGAAGGACGTTCATTAAGAAGTTCAGTGTGAATGAATAATCTGGAAAGGTTATAGATTTAAATTCAAGCATAAAATGTCACTGGAAATTGATAAGGACGAGGCTGAGGAGCCCTTTGAGTGAAGCTCAGCTCAGTGAGTGAGAAGAGAAAGAATGCCAAAGGACATGTTTAGCGTCATGTTGACACTGAGTCCATTTACGTTCACAAAATAGTCCAGTTTTTAAGAAAAAGACAATATTCCTACTAGAGCCCAACCAATACTGGACTTTTTTGGGCCGATGTCGATACCAATATTGGGAAGTAAAAACATCTTACATTGATATATCGATGTTATGTGTATATGTATTGATACAATGCAATTATCCCTCAGATATTTTATAGTCTGACAATAAGCTTTTATCATCAAAAATGAAATCAGTACACTGACTCTGTTAACTTCATTGGGCATTTGATCATTCTGAATTACTCTTAGCATCTTTTTCAGCATCATGTTCTGAAAGAAATAAACCTTACATATCCTGCATATTGAAAAACACACAAGCCAATACTGATGTATCTGTGATGGGCCAATATGGGCCAGGAATACTGGCTGACCGATACATCGGTTCTAATTAAGCTAAACAAGCTGAGCTTTTTCTATGGCTAATGAAAATGAATATTTCCCCAATATTTCCCTTGTTTTCAAGCAGCTGTGATTACTCTGATTAAGGCATCCTAACATGTTCATCCTATCAAAATCTAAAACAGTGGAATGGCTGGATCTGCTTGTCATTTTTCCTTTATAGGAGTTGTTGGACCATGGCTGGATCTGCTTGTCATTTTTCCTTTATTGGAGTTGTTGGACCATGCACGCTCAGCCTCTCTCTTTTGTTCCTTCAACAACCCTCTTGAAAAGGTTGGCACTGTAATAGTTACGCATATCAAAAACATCTATCCAAGCCTGTCATAATCTTTAATAGCAGGTGTGTTTCTTCTTCAGGCCAGAAGTGAGGGCTTTTCTGTATGCACCTTAGCCTCCAAAATTGTTGGTGAGCTGGTTTGTGTACAACATATTCATGACAACACACAGCAGAGTGCTGCACGGGCCCATTGTTGGAAACCTGCACCTGCCCATACCCATAAAGCTCAGTACCAGAATCGAGCCGTTAACCGTCATTATGTCAAAGTCAAAGCTGTACCCGCCCACATGCGTTAATCCACTAACCTTCAAATTGCATAAATTGAAATACTTCGAATGGAAATTTCAAATAAACTCCCATTTATTGCAAAAAGGTTTTTACGCTTGCATGAAGTGTTATTTCAGGCGATTCCAAAAAGCCATATTTCACAGAACTCCAGTGGAAACATTTTTTGGGCTTTTCTAGGTCACATGATGCTATGGCTATGTGCTTGTCAGCAGGAACTGGCTCCCTCATGATGCAGCAGGAGCTACAAGAGGTGTTGTTGCATCGCATAACTCTTCAAAAGTTGAGCGGATCATTTTAGACATTTTAGCATGCTCCATCAAGTGTCTTGACCTCGATGTAGACTGCCACCTCTTTCTCCATGTCAGTCAAATCACTAGCTGTTGGTCCTAGATGGGGTCTCTCCTCTGATGGGCCCGCCCAGTTTGAGGCAGGCCGCAAGAGGCTTTCACCGCTGTCAGATCAGTAACAAATGTGACGATGGGGTCTGAGGTTCAACATGAGTCATTGACTTCCAAGATAAAAGGAATTACAGCTTGATAAAAGAGATTTAGATGTCAAAATATTATACACATACCTTACATTTTTTTAATTCTGAAATATATTACTGCCCACCTGCATGTGGGCAGTAATATATTATTATATTT
>NW_024621603.1:0-3678 GCF_008729295.1 Plectropomus leopardus | reverse complement strand
CACACACACACACACACACACACACACACACACACACACACACACACAGTCCCGGCATTATATAATTAGCTCTAAAAGCCCGGTGTTGGTAAAACATTGTGGCAGCACTTAGTGTGTGTCACCTCGACCTCAACACACACTGAGACACACACACACACACACACACAGACACACACACACACACACACACACACACACACACACAGAGGGCATCTGGAGAGGCTAATGTGGCATCTGTTTGTTTGTCAACATCTGCTGTTGTCATGGCGTCCAGTGGGACAGTGTCCTTTTCTACCCGCGTGTCTCTCGCACTGCGTCTCTCTGTCTCCGTCTGTCTTTTTTCCTGTCGTTACGTCTCTCACGAAGACTAAAAAGCCAGCGAGAGCAGAAATCAGGCGGCCTTTTCACTTAAATTTTCATGCATGGACGTGAAGACAAAAACTAAATACGTGTTTTTAAACTGAAGACGGGATTGGACTAAATTTCAGTGACCGACGGGAGATCAAACCGCACTTTTTCATCTCCTGTGACGAAATCATGACATTCATTATCATCTTTCCAAAATTTCCTCCATAAGCATGAACACAGTAAAAATGATCAAAAGCTGAAGAATGAAAAGTGTAAAACGGCCGAAAAGTCCCTGACAGTCGACACTTTAGGACATTAAAGGAAACTAAAGTCCAGTGAGGACACTTTGGGTCGTTGGTTCGGTCCAAAGTTTGTGCAAAGGAAAATTTGGGAAGGAGCCTGGAAAATGTTTCCGTGGAGTCGGACATGTTGGAGTGTGAATTTCCGTCACTCCTCTCGCGTTCGTCCTCCATCGCTGATACCCGTCGCTCCACCTTCTCTGCTGAAGAAAACCGTCTGTTGACATCATCTCTAAACTCCATTAACTCCCACTCTCTCTGTCTGTCTCTCCCGTCCTCGTCCCTCTCTCCTTCTCTGTCTCTCACTTCAACAAACACTTGTGAATATGTCTGATTTTCGCTGACAGCTGTCTCTCTCTCTCTCTTTCCTTTTATTCATCTTTGTCTCTCCGTGTTTGTGTTTTGTCCTCCTCCATTCTTCTCTGCTCATCTTTCGCTTTTCATCTACGCGTCTGTTTGTGTCACTTCGCTGACTTTTATTGGCATGAACGCCGACGTGAGACAATACTGACAAACAAGCTTGTCGGGGCATCTGGAGTCTGCACACTCAGCCTGTGACAGTTTTTTAATGCAGCCCGGATTTGGAAATGTGTACGTACAACGAGGCGAAGCAGACAGTCGGATCTGATCAGAGATAACGAAGGAGGGAGGAAACTCGCTCACTTTGCAACGAGATATCGCCAGATTCAACAGTCAGTTTATTCATAATTTAATCAAAAGAAAAATTACAATTTAATAAAAAAATAAATAAATAAACTGCATAACTGTAATTAAAACATTACCAGAGTGTACAAGTACAAGTGTAATTCATGTAAAGCAGTGATACTAAACTTATGGCCCTCAGACCAAATCTGGCCCCAATATGGTGCCAGGTGGCCCCCCAACGATTTCTAAACCACAATAAAAATGAAGTGATTCACGCTGGGAATTGTTTTTGTACTTTTAGTTTCCATAAGGTGTCAGAGACATAAAACAGCCTCAAAATAGAGCTTGTTGTTAAAAAAAGAGCCAGTGGAGGATCCACCACACCCCCGACAGAGGACACATTTAAGACCCTGACGTCAGAAAATCCTAGAAATGTCCTAAAATTTTAGAAATGTCCTAAAATGCTGGAAACTTTATAAAATCCTAAATATGTCCTAAAACAGACATGTCCTAAAATCTGAGAAATGCCCCAAAGTCATAGAAATGTCCTAAATTCCAAAAAATGTACTAAAATCCTACAAATGTCCCAAAATGTTCTAGGGACCATCCTAGGGACCTCCTAAAATCTTACACTTGTCCTTAAATCCTAGAAATGTCCTAAAATCCTGGAAATGCCCTTAAATCCTAGAAATGTCCTAAAATCATAGAAATGTTATAAAATCTTAGAAACATCCCAAAACATACAAATGTCCTAAAGTCATAGAAATGTCCTAAATTCCTACAAAAGCCCTTGAGTCCTAGAAATGCTCTAAAATCCTAGAAACTTGCAAAAATCCTGGAAATATCCTTAAGTCATGGTACTGTCCTAAAATCCGAAAAACATCACATTTTTCTTTGTATGCTTTGCGAGCAAAACTCTTTATTTGTAACGTTGCTAAAGCTGCCCAATAAATATAACGCAGTAAAAAGTGCAGTATTTGTCTCTGAGATGTAGCGGAGTAAAATAGAAAGTGGTGCAAATACCTCAAATTTTCACTTAACTCATTGAAAAATCAACAAATTGGCCTGATTTCTTTTAAAAACATGCAAAGAAGGCAATGAGCAACAAAAGACAAAATGAACCGAAAAATTAGCAAGAAATTTGTAAAATGTAAAACAAAAAAGTAAAAAAAAAGAACAAATAAAACAAGGCAAAAAGACTTAGAAATAGTGCTTAAAAATTATTTTAAAAAAACCCTGTAACATAACATTTTAAATATTAAATCATGATATTCATAATATATTTTATAATATATTTTTCCCTTTTTTTTCTTTTTTTTCCGAAGAAAATTTCTCTCGCTTTTCTCGCTTGTGTAATTGGTAAAATTCCAGATGTTTGCGGTGGAAGCAGAACTTTGAGACGACGTACAGTCTATATCGTGCAAAAATAAATAGTTTAAATTTCTTTCAATAATGTAAAAAGTGAGTTAAACGGTACAAAATGTCCAACATAAAGAACCTGTCGTGTCTCAGCCCTCACTCGTGTGTTTGTCCCACTCGTGTCCCGTCTGCCTCGGCGGCAGATATTTGGCGACACAGATATTTTCTCCAACAGCTCTCTTCATCTCTCCATCCCTCACTTCTCCACAGTCTGAGATATCTTATAAACCGCTGACAGCTCCCTCTTCCTCTTCCTCTTTTCTAACTCCTCACATCTCCTCACCGCGCTCCTTCTCTCCTCCTTCTGTCTCCTCGCTCTAAATTTGAGAACACGTTTTATTTTAGGGGGCTTGGAGTCGCTCCCGCAGTCTCCGCGACGCCACGGGATGTTTCGAAAAAAAAAAAAAAAACACTTTCTACTTTCTGCTCAAAAGGAGCCGCAGCCAATTAAACCTCCCAGCAAGGTGCAGCGGCGTCAGGCAGGCGGCAGAGCTGCAGCCTGCAGGCGCGTCACACCGCAGGGAAGCATGACGGATATTTAATTACTGCACGACTGTCTGCGCTGCAAAAACGCTGAAATAACGATGAAATTCTGTCAGACTGTCGGGATGAAAATGACTTTTCTTATTTAACAGAGCGCTGATTGTTTGGGTTGTAAAAATAGAGAGAAATGCCGTCACAATAACACAAAGTGAACAATGTTTTGTTTTTTTCATCCAACAAACAGTCCAAATTTCAGCATTACCAAAATTAACCCTTTGAAACTTGGAGCGACATCACTCGCAAGTATTTAAACTTTTGCAAAGTGGTTTAATTTCTCTCTTAAAAAAAAGGTGGACAAGGCAATGAGCCACTTGAGATGTAATATTTCGAGAAGAATTCGTAAAGGTGAAAAGTAAAATGAGTATATAAAAATATAAATATAAATGTCTAAATAAAAATGACTTTTAATAAAGAGAGGATTATT
>NW_024621602.1:0-1128 GCF_008729295.1 Plectropomus leopardus | reverse complement strand
AATAATGTAATTAAAAACATGGTTATCAGAACTTTTCACACTAGCTTTTTTATAAGATAATTCTCTAAATCTACTAATTTCCTGAAATTAACAGGACATTTCGTGCCAAGTTGCTCATTGCCTTTTTTTTCCTGCATTTTCAAAAGAAATAAAAACAATTTCTACAGAATTAACAGGTTTAAATATCTGCAAAAAGGCATCTGAGTGCAGCACCTAAATGAAAAAATAAACGAATAAAGAGGAAACCAACCTCCCTGATCACACACAAACGTGAGGTGGTGGTTGAAGTTAAAGGGGCAGCACGATCTTATTTACTTCCATTTTACATAAACTGGTTTTCGGGCGTCCTGATGAAAAGCGTTTAAAGCTGCTGCTGTGATCGGCTGGTGGGACCTTCACTTATTCAGCACGACTGATACGCAGATGAACATTTATTCTCCAGCTCTGAGAGGAAAGTTTGTGATTTCAGGATCTGGAGAAAAACCTCCACCTTTTGTTTACAGCATTTTGGGAAGCGGCTGCACCGATCAGTCGTGTCAGTGACGGTGTTTGCGCGCCGAGGCTCGTCTCCGCTCACGCTCGGTGCGATCAGCTCTCGTACTGTAACACTGTTGTAAAACTCACATGACTGTGAGGACTGAAAAGAAAGATTCGGTGTAAGGGAGGACGCTTTCAATTATCTTCACACATCGTGACCCTGAATTCCTCCTTGCACTCTTCTGATTTCAATTTCGTGTTTACGCCTCGCCAAAAATAAAATCTGCAACCACAGAGAGCCCCCCCCCCCCAGCCCCCCTCGTATTTAAACTTTTGTAGTGTGAGCCCGTGGAGGGGTCACAGGGGTCACTCCGGAGAACACTGACAGGATTACTCCGAGGATGTTGTGCGTGATCTGCGGTGCGACAATCAAGAGATTAAAAAAATCGGTGAAAAATAAAAGAAAAAAATCTGATAATAATAATAAAAAAAACAAAATGTGCGATGTGATCTGAGACCGCCTCATTTGCTGACCACCAGCAGCAGCGCGGCGGCGGTAATGGGGGCAAATCCTAACCGCACCGAAAAGGAACGAAAGACGGGGGGGGGGGGGGTATTAAAAACTGTTTGCACACAAAAAAATGTCAGTTT
>NW_024621601.1:0-1934 GCF_008729295.1 Plectropomus leopardus | reverse complement strand
GTAGATTGTGTGGACATTAAACTAGATTAAAATTCTCTCAACACATTTATTATTTTCACACTAACCTCATAATTAAAAGCACATTGCAAACCTACCTGTGCTGGACTGGACCACACCAGAATCCACACTCTGCCCCATCAGATCATACTGGTTTAATCTGGACCCATCCTCTGCCACCACCACAGACTGGGCAGCCCCTCTGGTCCACACATACACCACCTCTGCTCGGGTGTAGGCATCTGACAAGGATGAACGGAGTGAAAAGTTATAAATTATTTTGCTGCCGGGTGTTTTTTTTGGTCACGTGTTGCCTCACAGGTTGTATTTTTGGAGCTTCTAGGGATGCCAGTTGAAAAAAAAAAAACCTGAGAGTGAGATGAGGTCTTCCACTCAAATCCTCTAGTTGTTTTACCTCTTCTTATTTGGTCTTTTCTCTCATCTTGTCTAGTCCGCTCTCATCTCAATTCTGCCTGTCTTGTCTCATTTGGTATTTAAGCACATTATTTTCTTCCCCCTCGTTAGAACGTCTGCTAACCTCATCTCCACTGTTTTATCTAATCTTTTTATTATTTAAGCTCATCCTGTCTTACATTTTGTTTTTTTCCTCCTCCTCAAACATTTTAGCATTTTCTCATGTGATGTGATGTGATGTCGTGTCACATCATGTCATGTCATCCCTCTACTTATAAGAAAACAAACAAACAACATCCCAACAGGACAACATGACCTTAAAACAGCCAAGTCAGTCTTTTCTTCCCTCCGGCCACCCAACCTGTCAAAGCTGCAGTGTGGCTCGACCACTGCAGAGGAAAGGATGGCTCGACTGCAGACTGCAGCATGAGGAAGAGAGCTCATCACTGAAATATTTAGGGAGTGAGTTCAATTTAAAGGGGGGGTTGAGGCTCGGTCCTCTCACTCACGCTGTGCAGCTGTCTGAAGAATGGCACAGAGACACTGTGACGTTCCCCATCTCTTTCACTTTTGCTGTATTTTTGCTTGCCCCCCCTCCCACCTCCGTCCCCTGTATGTTTTTCTCCCTGCTAGTTCTTCTCTCATTCTCTATTCTTGTCTTCAACCTCCATCATTCTATCTCTTGTTACGTCTTCTCAAGGATGATGCAGGGTAGGGGTAGCTGTCAGCGGTGAGCAGCTGTTGTGATGCTCTGGAAATGTTACAAAGAGTGCTGCCTTGGACAAACGCAGGTCTGTGCGCTGCACGCCTGCCAGGGTCTTGCAGGGTCTTGCAGGGTTGAATGGGGGGACCAGAGGTGCCTTGGCGGACAGTTCCTCTGGGAGAACAGCTGTTACCACACTGTAATCCCTTATCAGGGACCGGTGCCGGGGTCGCGCTTCCAGTTAGATGAGGTAGTGACGGTGAGCCAGAGGCATGTGTGCTGTGTGCATGTATAGCTGCATTTCCATCAAAGGCTTTCCGTATAATACCTTTGGAACCAAAAATAACATCTACACAGAGGTACATAGACCCTAGATCTGTTCAGCGTTTCCACCACAGACAGTAGTCTTACATGTGGGCAGGGTTTTTGTCTCTCGCTGCTCCGTCCAGCAGCTCCTGCTATGTTTCCTTGTTTACCGCTGATACAAAATAAAGTCTGTACCCTGTTTATCGTCCACAGAATGGGGTTGCAGGCTGAAATGAGAGTCTCTCAATGTGATATTTCAAAATAACAGGTTTGAGCATTGACTCCTTGTCAGGCAAGAGTAGGTGCTGCCTGAGCACACTAAACGCAGCTCCGATATGTTTTTACATTTTTTAAACGCTTGCAGATCCACTCATTATTAAAGGCGTATGTCATCGAAGAGAGGCAATAAAAACAGATGGAGTGTTGTCATATTGAAATTTAAGGTGTGTTGATGGATTCACATCATCATCTAATGCATTGAGTGACATTACAAGTAAGCATTCCACCTTAAAAG
>NW_024621600.1:0-1783 GCF_008729295.1 Plectropomus leopardus | reverse complement strand
AGGAGGAGGAGGAGGAGGAGGAGAGGCTGGCGAGCTGGAATTCGTTCTGCAGCTGGTCGTTCACCATGTTGTTCATGGCGCTCTGCATCTCTGCCAACATCCGCTGTTTCTCACGCTTCGGGATCCGACCGAAACGGACCGCTGTGAGGAGGAAGAGGAGGAGGAAGAGGAGGAGATGTTAGATGACAGCGTATATGAACACAGTTTGTGCAGCTTCATGTTCCTGCGGTCAGAGCAGGCGGGTTTACATTAACCCTCAAACTGTGCAAAATGAAATTGCGAATACAAAATACGTCTAATGGAAACACAGAAAAGTTTTTACGTTCACATAAGTCGGTATTTCAGGCGATTCGAAAAAGCCATATCTCACAAAACTGCCATGGAAACACTTTTTTGGCTTTTATAGCTCATAAGATGCGGCGGGTGGCGGTGATGTGACCTTAATGATGCCAACCGCCATTAAATCCAAAGAAGAAAAAGTAAAACAAAGTCACATGACATGAAAACATGACTCTGTGTGAGGACGGAGGAAGAGACCGAGATCGTAAGAGACGAAGAAATTACAGCGACATTAGATCAGCTTTATTGAGCGGCTGCAATAGAAATAAAGCTGCTAATGTTTTGGACATCCGTCGCCATGGTTACTGGGATGTTATCGCATGATATCTCTCAGTGGAAACACAGTCAGCTCCACATTGTGTTTTATCCACATTTACTAAACATCAGTGAGGTTTTGTGCAGAGCTGTAATGGAAACCCGCCCAGAGAGACAGACAGAGACAGGTGGACAGACGGAGACAGGTGGACAGACGGAGACAGGTGGACAGGTGTTTAGCTGACCGTCGCGGCTCATGCCCACAGACAGACACTTCTTGAAGCGACACTGCTGACAGCGGTTCCTGTTGATCCTCATGATGCTGCAGGTCTCGTTCTTCACGCACTTCTTATACTGGATGTTCTGCTGGATGCTGCGGCGGAAAAAACCCTGCAGACACACAGACGGACGGACAGAGAGACGGACAGTGAGACATCCGCAGATGCTGCTCTTTGGAGACAGGATGCTAACTACGGTGGCTGACATGGAAATTTTTTGTCAACATTTTATTTAACTTTTTTTTTTTTAAACATTAAAACTTTTTTCTCTAATGTTTGACTCCACCCATTTTTGTCTTGGAATATTATGACTTTTTTGTCTCAAAATATAACAATTTTTTTGACAATTTTTTTTTTTTTTAAATTCACAACTTTTTTCTTCGGACATGTTTATCTTAACTTGACTTTAAGAAATATTAAGACTTTTCTTGCAGCATTACATTTTTTTTCTAAAATGCTCGCCTGGACTTTTGTTTCCTAAAATATTCTGCCTGTTTTTTCGTGACGTGAACACATGAATGTGTTTCTGTCAGTGTTCGGTTTGTCCGCTCTGGGCTCCTGTAGAAACATGGCGATGTGGGCGAGGAGCTGCTGATGTGTGGATATAAACGATATAAACGGCTCTTTCTGAGGTGACGAAAACACAAACACCGATCGTCAGCTCATTATAAACTAGTGATGAGGCGACGTGATGCACAGTTAGCCAGTAAGAGAGTGTGTGTGTGTGTGTGTGAGAGATAGAGAGAGAGAGTGTGTGATGAAGGTCTCACCTTGCAGCCTTCACAGGCGTGAACTCCGTAGTGGAAACCTGAAGCCACGTCACCACAAACTTTACACAGCAGCACCATGCCGTTCAGCTCTGCAACACACACACACACACACACACACACACACACACTGTTAGCTGCACA
>NW_024621599.1:0-2459 GCF_008729295.1 Plectropomus leopardus | reverse complement strand
AAAATATGACATGTCTTAAAAACAGCTGAAAACACCTCAAAACAGCACAAAATAGCGTACCGAAATACGCCATAGCATAGAATCTTTCAAAAACGGCCAAAAAACGATGTTTTGTAGCATGTTGAAAAAATGACCCAAAAGGGTAGGCTATAGTATGGCAAAAATGTCAAAATATGACATGTCCCAAAAACAACTGAAAAAACACCTCAAAACAGCACAAAATAGCGTGCCGATTCACGCCATAGCATAGAATCTTTGAAAAATGGCCAAAAACGACACACTGTAGCATGTTAAAAAAATGACCGAAAAGGCAAGGCTATAGTATGGCAAAAATGTCAAACTATGGCATGTCCAAAAAAAACGCTGAAAATCAGTTCGTATAGCATGTGGAGGCATGTTATAGTGTTCAATGCCAATAAAACATCCATAAACAGCCTGTAACTCCTTAAAATAGCTTGCAAAAATGACCAAATGAAATGAAAAGTGTCAAAATGTGACATGTCCCAAAAACAGCTGAAAACCGCATTAAATCGCGTCCCGAGAGAAGCTTTTACAAAAATATTGAATATATTGAAATAGTCCCTTCCATTTCGCTTGTAGTGCTTTGACAAAGTGTTGTTTTATGTCAGACTGCATCTTTGCCCTCCACTTTTGTGTTGTTTACCCTTTGTTGTTTGTGTTTGTTTCCCTTGGAAGATACCAGATTTAGCCAGGCAATCACCAGTAAAACTGTTGTTTGTAGTATAGCAGGTAGCAGGGACATACAGATATTTTTGATTTCATTCTCCTACAGCCTCAAGTTCAAGGTTATCCAAAGTTTATGCTCCCTAATGTCAGTGCTCTAATGCATCGCTGACTAATTCCCATGAAGCAATGCTTATTTCCTTCACAAACCAATTATGCAAGCCTTAATTGACTTTAGCCTCACAGTCAAAGACTATACATAGTGTCGATGTGGAGACGGCAGACAGAGGAGAGCCAGGAGTATCTGTATATAGACTGTAGGTGCTGTTTTTATGATATAGCACACATCAAAGCGAATACATTTTTAAATGAAGGGCACAGCATTAGAGGTAATGAGGTATGTAAAAACAAAATGACACAGCTCTGAAAATACACCCTTCTTTTATTGGCTGATGGCTTTGAGGTGATGATCAGCTGTAGATCCTGGTCTCCATGTCATTTACTACTGCAGCACATCGTCGCTTAGCGCTCATTCTGCCACAGCACAACAGCCACACTTTAAAGTTACCACACTGTAAAACTGATTTAGTGTGAAACTGCAGCTGCAGAAAGAGAGTACACATAGTGAAGTTTAGTGGGAAAGTTGTACTGGTTTTGGTGTGGACAGGCGGAGGTTTTGACTGAGAGGTGGTGCTGCTGCTGTAAATTATACTGCCCCATGTGCCTGCACTCTTATTACTGTGTGTGGTCCCCCAAACCACTGTGGAAAAATCCATCATGAAGCGTTAGTTTGAACAGGACACATTCAGGCAGTGATGACAAAACTGCTCGTTTTCTTTACAGGCCACTGAACAAAGCCGAGATCTGAGTGAAGCTAATGGAAGATGTCGAACAGAAAAATGACGTGACTGCTTTGTGCTCACAATCTGTCACAATTCTGACCAAGGTTTAGTCATGTTGATGTCTTTTGGGGATTTTCTATCCAGAGTAGAGATGCTGCAAGATATTGTATTCACTTTTCAATAACTTTATGACGACTGAGTGAAAAGATAGTGGCAATATTCATAGTTTTTTCTTGAATATAGTCAGATATTAGAATATTAGTGCAGTAGTCATAGAAGACAGTTTGGCATCTCACAATAGAAAAAGCACTGGTATTGACAGTTAAGTTAGTGATGGCTATATTCCATGTTGTTGCAGTTTCTCAGTCATAGTGTTAGTAGTGTCACGTTTGAGGCACGATGAGGACCCAAAATGCAGAACAAACAAAAAGGCAGCCAGAAGTACAAACTAAAAGCGAGATTATCCATAAAAATACAACAGGTAAATGAAAATACAAAGTACAAATAAAACATGAACAAAAACTAGACTGAACAAACCAGGTTGATGATAAGGACACAGGTGAAGAACAGAAACGAAGCATAAGGGACAACAGACACAAAGCAAGGAAAACAGACGAACTGACAAACGACAAAGGGAAACACAGGTATTGGAGCAGGAGGGAAACACGGGGATTGGTTAACGTAAGAAGATGTGATCGGAAACAAACGACTGGAGCAAGCAAAACTTGAACAGAAACAGGTGTGCAGGCAGAGACTGACAGGACAGACGAGACTGATAACACAAGAGAAACAAATCAGGGAAACAGAAACAGAGGGACAGAAACAGGGAAACACAGAGACAGGGAGATAGACACAGAGACAGAGAAAAAGCACAGGTGACAAACGATTTCAAACTATCTGTCTTCTCTAGCTAGGATGTACACATTGTGTGCA
>NW_024621598.1:0-2204 GCF_008729295.1 Plectropomus leopardus | reverse complement strand
TGCCACTCAGGATGACATTTAATACCAATTTTATGATTTGTATGATAACCACAAATGAACTAAAAAAAAGCAAACCCAAACAAACAAACAAAGATGAACGAATGCCAGTTACTTGGGGTTGGGGAGAATTTTGCCCCAAAACAGATTGTAACCTAAAACAGGTCTTTCTAATAATATGGTTATTTAATTAGGTGATTTTAATAACCAATTTCTTAGAGAATTTACAATACATAGTCAGAAAAAAAATCCTAAATCCTTCTCCCTCAGTCTTAGTATTTTTAAAGGCTTTTGAAAGATTAAAGACATTTTAATTTAAAATAAGGTCTCATTTTTATAGTAATGACTCAGTGCCTTTTAAGCCATTTTAAGAATCTGCAAAAACCCTGTGAACATACATCAGCATGATAAGAACTAACTAAAATGACAGAAACCCTCTTTGGTAAGAATGTATTTTACGTGTACTTCGTTTTTTTAGTTTTGCCCATGCCCCATCCGTGGGGGCAGGGGCAGATGTTATGGCATAATTTTGGGGAGCTTTCAAGCCTTGTCAAACTTTACATACAATCATTGGTACTTGTTGGTAATTGTGAGCAGAAGTGTAACTGGAGTCCCTGAAATAGGAAAATTTCATTCAAAATCGCTAATAATTAAAAATCCATTAATCATAATTAAACTTTGTTAAAAATCACAAAGTACTGTAGTGTAGAAGACTGGATTTGTCTTAGAATGTAGCGCGCCTCATCTTTGTAGAAACGCCAATGAGGACTGCTAAAAGAGAAACTGCATTGGGTCATAGATGGTACTAGAATAGAGGCCAGCCCGGACATGACGTCATGACTATTAATTTTTTTTAAATGCCAATTAATTGATTTGGAAAAATTTGCAGCCCTATAGTTGCAGCAAGGTCTCTTTTCAATATGCTGTAAATGTCTGTAAGCACACAGACACAGCACTCATCCACACACACACACACAAATGCATCCATATACTTATGAGTTATATTTGCCACATTGGCGCTCTATATAAACCCAAGGATTTCCCAGTCATCAAAGTTTAAAGGTGTTGCCTTGTGAAACTAATCACCTGTTTAACAACCTATGAGACAAGCTAAACTAGGATGCTACTTTATAGGTGCCTCCAGCGCACGCACACACACACACACACACACACACACACACACACAGAACGATACAGTATGTGGCGCAGTACAAATGTACTTGCCGAGGGCTATATCAAATCCTTCCAGAAAATTTGACAGTATGTCTCATAATAACAAACGTAAATAGAGAAAGTGGGGGGAGAAAGCATAGAAAAATGCATGAATAGTATATCATTCTTGCTGTTTGGAGAAACTTTATCTCAGTATGTAAATGCTATATATCTGCTGGAAGCCAAGTTTTCCAGAGCGAGATTTACTGGAATGGAAAAAAACATTATAATTTCATTATTTCATTATTTCTGCCATCGTGCCTTCCTACAGATGTAAACCTTGAATTGAGATTTTTTTTCAATGTCAGCAGCTTTGAAGACTAAATGAAAACTTTATTGGCATCGCTACTGTTAAATGAAAGGTATTTTGTTGCTGATGCAGCTTCAGTGAAATCAATAACCATTTAGTGAATTATAGGTTCATACCAAACCTGATGAGTCTCGTACAGACTTAAATTAGCTATATCCACTACACCGCCCACACTGAGGAGCTCCTCTTCTCCGGCGAGATGCCAATTAATAATTGCTAAGTAATAACGTATATTACAGTATGCAAATGTGCTTTCCGTTTAGATACTGTCATTAAATTGTGTGCACTTAAGTATCTGTTCAAGGCAGATATTGAGTCTGTATTTGATAGATTCATATTTTAGTCAAAGTAATTAAGCCCCATTTGTAGTTGATTAGATGGACTTGCTGTATGCTGAATGAAAAATAATTTCCACTCTATACAAGGTTTTTATGTTGTTTTCCTGGAAAGTTTGATGGAGAAAAAGTATATTGTGCTGCCAAAGTTGGGCAGGGTCATCAATATTTGTAATGATAACATTGATGATTTACATTTTTTTTTATCAATTTAAAGCCACTGTGAATAAAACTCAACACTTTCTGTAGATGTTTCACATTGCAAAGACAACATTTGTGATACAGCATCCAAAATTTATCAAAGCAACAGGTACATTGAAGAAAGTGTTAAGGTTGCATTGAAAGTAGGG
>NW_024621597.1:0-2395 GCF_008729295.1 Plectropomus leopardus | reverse complement strand
GCCTGATTCTGGCCCCGCTCTGGCCCCGCTCTGGCCCCGCTCTGGCCCCGCTCTGGCCTAAAGTGTCCTTTCTAAGTGTGATAATTTCGGCTGTCATTCGTGACTCTCGGAGGCCGACCCCCGTCTGACTCGGCGGCGCTGCCCTCTTCACGCCGCTCTGACAGCCGCCGCTCTTAAAGGCCACGCTCTTTGTGCAAAGTCCTCGTGCTACTTTTCATCAGATCTTTGTGAGCCAAATGTCATCAGAGCGCGGCGGCGTTTTAGCGAGCGGGTCACAATGTGGATCTGCATGAGAGGACTAACAAATCGCATCAGTGCTGGAGAGACAGCAGCCCGAAAAATGACATTTTCAAACAGAAAATCTAAAAGTTTTCAGCCGTGGAGGACGAGCGAGAGTTTAGTGCACACTCACGTTTCTTAATCGGATCAGTGAAACTGTGTTCAGACGTCTTTTTTCTGTAGAGGATGAATCTGACTGACCTCAGTGACCCGCTGACTTCCTGTTGCGCCTCCACAAGGGTCATACGGAGTGAGTGATCAGTAATGATCTCTGCTCTGTGATATACAGTATGTGTATATACACGCCGTGTGTGTGTGTGTGTGTGTGTGTGTGTGTGTGTGTGTGTGAGTGTGTGTGTGTGCGTGTGTGTGTGCGTGTGTGTGTGTAAAATAAAATAGCAAACCAAATCACAATAATTCTAATGTTAACATTTTGCAACAAGTTTATTGTTGCATGGGAAATTATTAGATGTGAAATATTATATTTTATAAAATAAATGTATAATTAACAATAACGTCAGCAAAAACAACAACAACAACAACAACAACAACAACAACAACAACAACAACAACAATAATAATAATAATAATAATAATAATAATAGTTTGTGGTTTGGGTGGGGTTTCTTTACAGGTGAGATGATGCCACCTGAGCCTCCTCATGTTTGTTGTGCTGACAAATGTGATTAAATTAGAATAAACACTGAGTGCAACTTAAGGCAATTTCTGCGTTCTTTTGTGTGTTTTGTACGTTGACATTACTGTTTTAGTTACTTAGGTTCGTTCCTAAATGTGAGTTTTTTGTTTCTCTGTTTTTTTTTATTTCAGTTAACTGCTGCTTTTTTAAAATGCTTTTTCCCGTCACACTCTTGTCACATGCTGCTCTGAAACACGAGGACGTTCACGGAGATTTGTGGAGTGAAGTTGATTTCATGGAGCGGAGGCTTGTAGCTTTTACTTTTCTTTTTTTCAGGACGTGGATTGTTGTGAGAGCAGCTTTCAGCAGGACAGAGAAAGTTGTCTCGCCGTCTGTGCTCAGTTAAAGAAGAATAAAAGTTAATGATCCACATTTTTGTGTTGTGTCTTGTACAGACATTAAAATGTTGTTGAGGTTTTTGACAGCTCGCTGCAGTGATGGGCGTTCGGGTTCGGTTTGTTGTGTTCATAATCTGATGTCAGAAACCGAGAACTCGTCATTCTGATCAAAAGGTTTTAATTTTTGGGTTATAAGTTGTCAGTTGTGATGTGAGATGATTGTGCGCTCACATGTGACGGTGCAGCAGACGAGCTCTGCTCTTCAGAGGTAAAAAAAAAGAAAAGCTGCTGCGTTTTTAGTGGCATTTATTGAAATGAGTGATGTCTGAGCTCTCAGCCTTTTTGCCTCTCAGTTTTAAGACGCTGTGTGCCGAAATGTCGGCGGTTTCATGAAATGTCAGACAGCAGAGAGACGAGCTCGGCTGCTGAGGTCTTTTTCACTGACTTTGACTTCAGCCTTTTGGACGGACTCTTGGAGGAACATTTCTCAAACGTTTTGTGTCCCACGCAGAGTTTTTTCAGGTGTGCTGATCTCACGGCGTTTGTTCTGTGTCCTCAGGTGGAATCTGCATCGCTCAGTCTCTGAAGATCCCTCACGACCACAAACCCTCCGACTTCGACAAAATCATCCGTCTGCTGCTGGACACTCGCTACGCCAGAGCTGTCATCCTGTTCGCCTCCGACGAGGACATCAGGTAGACAATACCCAGCCCAACTTTTCATTTTAATAACAGAAGGTGAAGTACGCCAAAATAAACTGTATTTCAGTAACTCTACACCAGCACAGGCCCGGGTTAACCCTTTCAATGCTGAGCAAATTGGCCTGTTTTCTTTAAAAACGTGAGAGGAAGGCGATGATCAAATTAACAAAAAAAAGCCAAGATGTTATCAAGAAATGAGTGAAAGGTTACAAGAAAAATAAGCAAAAAAGAATAAAAAATAATGAAGTGTTAAAAATATATAAATAATATAAATATTTATATAAATAATAGATTTATATTTTTTATGTAACATGATTTTAGATATATAATCATAAGACTTTTTTTTTTTTTTTTTTTTTTTTTTTTTTTTTTTTTTTTTT
>NW_024621596.1:0-2829 GCF_008729295.1 Plectropomus leopardus | reverse complement strand
CATGAGACATTTTTTGGTCAAATGATTGTTTTAAATTATAAGAATTTGATTTATTAAGAAGTTATTTACAGGGTGGGGAAAATGTAAAATTCTCTGTTGCTAATTTCATAACAGAGTGAAACAATTGTAAATTGGAGCTGCTAAAATCCATTCCAAATGCATTATTTTTTATTGTCAAATTAAAAAAGTGAAAGAGAATCGAAATAGGCCTTTTTCAGCAAAAGACATGTAAAGTCAAAATCTGCTCATAATCCTCACTGTATGACAGTTATTGACAAAAAAACACGGTTTCTATCATATTAATCCATTTTCACATGTTTCTTGCATAGAGATGTGTTTCTCAGTCACTGTGGGCAAAAGAGGCAGCTTTGATGAAAAACGCACTTAAAAATGCTACTGGTTTTCTCAAACATCATTCTCCAAGTACCTTGGGCTGAATCCTGCTGTGTGCAGTTCAGTCTTGAGAATTATCCATTGATTGGGGATCAACTCCACATCCACTCCAGCAGACAGCAAAAGAGGTCGGAAGTGACTGATGAGTTTATTTACATATTCATCACCAAAATCTAAAAACAAAAGGGAAACCATTAATATAAAGTTGCTCTCAGCACTACTCTCAGCTTAGGCCCAGGTCTACAGTTGTGCAGAGATAGATATATGGGCATCTTGTTATTTATTTTTATTTGTACTGAGGTGAAAACACACCAACACAATTTAAAATGAAATCATAAATTGTAGGATATATGATACATACCTTGACTTGTATTTTCTATGACAGCCTCAGTGGAGGACAGGCAGCTCTGAGCTTCAGCCAGGGTTGACACTGACCTCTGCAGTGACTTTGAGAGGTTGCTTAGTTGATAGATAGTGTCATGTCAACCCCTTGGCCTTTGCCCTCAGAACAGCATTGATGTTCGTGGCCTCTTGGGACTACAAACAAAAAACTGCATTATATGAGACAGCATTTAAAACTGATGAAGAGAAAAAGAAAGCAAACATTAAATTATCCATCTACACTGCTGGTTTTAGTAGGCTATAAATTAACATACCTTCTCCTATAAGTGCTGGACAATGCCAGCATATCCCCTGACAGCCTTATGTATCATGCATGCAATGCCTCATGCATCACCGGCCAAACTGGCTAGTAAGTTTTTATTAAAACCTGCCAAAATGAATTTTAACCTGCATTTGGTGGGTTGGCGGGTTTTAATTTAGAACCCTGGTTACAAGTAACCAGAATGCCTGTGAACATGCAAATGGTGAAATGCAGTTCAAACTCACTCCTCTACACACATTAGAATAATCTCTTGTCCTCACAGCATCAGATGAATACTGAGTGTCTAAAAAAAGGACATGCACACAAGCACACACAGCACCCAAGCAACCTGTTACATGTAGACAAACTGATTACATTGCACATCACATGTATTTGAGGGACCAGATGAAAGTTTTGAAAGTTTGAGAAAGTATAGTATGAAATAAAACAGGAAGTAGAAAGGTTGTATTAACAACATGTTATCTGGACAAAGGAGGCTGCCGCTGTTTCTGTATCTCTGTTTCAGAATGAGCTGTATGGAGCTCCGTGTCCACACGTGTCACTGGCCAAGCCTGCTGGATGGCAGTGGAAGGATTTGGAAATATGGGTCCACACTCAGATGAGAGAGAACAACTGAGCTCATTCCTATTATAAATAGGACACATACCATGGTTCAAAAAACAATGGTTGACATTGCTGAATTATCTGAGGTGCCGTCTGAATTATTGTTAACATGATGTTGACCTGAAGAAAGGTGTGACCTGGTGATTCACCCAAAGTCTGATTTCTGGCAGTGCATTAAACAATAACCATTTAAAAGCAAGACGCTCAAATGTATTTGATCTATTTTTGATTCATTGTTAAAGGCTGGAGTCATTTCTTCCTTGTCATGACTCTCCTGTGCGATTACCCATTATTCCGGTAAAGAAAATTCATGATACCAGACAGCCAACGCAGTGGTGTATTGTCCAGCATTTGCAGGCAGTTAATGCCTCTGTCCATCCACGTACATCATGAATTTCAAAATCCACACATGATTTTGTTAGTGATTCCACCTGAAGCCACAGAGTTTTCCATTACTGATTTGGCATACATTTTCTTTAATAGTATCCCCATGCACAAAGATTCCCAGTACTGGTTCATGATTTCTTTCAAAGATAACATCAACAACAACATTTAGCTTCACCTGTTTAGTTATGGGTTTCTGTAAAAATGTATTAAAAGGAAACCTGGAAAGCCTAACTTTGGTGGAAGTGCACTTCTATGATATGTTTATGATGCAATGATCTCATTCACCATTAAAAAGAGGCCTGTGAGACAAATACAAACAAATAATGTGAGACAAATAATGGTCACAAAACTAGTTTAAGCAAATTGCATGGGTTCAAAAAGTGACCTTTTGGGGGACATGTGATCACAGCCATCCAAACAATTTCAAAACCTACTACTAAACATAAAAAAAAAGGTATGACGTCATACTGTAAACGATTTTTTCCAAATTACTCAGACACTCAGCACCTCTCTCCTCCATGATTCATGGTTAAATCTCAGTGCACATGACAGACTGAGACTGACCTGTTACTCATTTTGTTGACTTAAAAGACGGTGACATGACATCTTTTTGACACAAACTGTTATTAACTCTGTACTTTAATCTATACTGCTTTTAATTCTGCATTTTACACACAGGGATTTTCAGGTTTTGAGCAAGATTTTTACAGGAATGATTGTAGACACGGACGTAATTTTAGGGGGGGACGCAGGGGACATGTCCCCTGCACTTTTTCAAAACG
>NW_024621595.1:0-4129 GCF_008729295.1 Plectropomus leopardus | reverse complement strand
TGGAATATTCCAAATTATAATCTATTGCCATAAAAACTGGTTATGTGCCCATCCCCCACCCTGTGCTCTGTGTCTGTCTCAGGCCAAAGTCTGCTCCTTGGCTCTCTGAGAGCTCAGAGGCAAGTGTCTCATCTTGCCTTCAAAGGCCGTATGCTACGATAGAGGGACCGAACCTCTTCTGGCTGAACGCGGGAGACCCTGTGAGCATTTACCTCAAATTTGGTACCTCTGGCTCGACGGGAAGTGTGTCAAATTTGACCCCAGAAGGTCAAAGGTCGCCTGAATTGGTATAGATGAAAATGTGGTGTCACCAGATTCTCAGTCTTTCGCAATATATGGCACTTCAAACTAGGGTGGGGTCAGAAAATCCGTCAGGGAGGGTCCCCGCGGCCAGCGGTCAACATATATCGTAGATGGCCATTAAAATTGCAACAAGGCATAAATGGGGAGTGTCATGCGTAAACTTAAATTTAAATTTTAAGTTGAAAGCGCTAAAAATGATGTGGAAACATTTTTTGTCAGTTTGATGGACAGGGAGGGGAGGCGGAGCTTGGGGGAGACAGCAGTGTGGGGAATGTGTCAGGACACGCCTCCTCAGAGGCTCACTCTGCATCAGACTTTCAAAGAGAACACAGCTCTCACTCTAAGCTCCAGCAGACAGACTTCACTCTTTTTTTCTTAACTTTCTGTGTGCCTTGGCCTGAAGAAGACCCTCTCTGGGTCGAAACGTCGCTGCAGGCACATACTATTTTGGCTTTTTTGGCATAAAAACAAATTCTTTTTTTTATTTTCATTCAAAAACTAAATCTTTTTTTCTTTTTTACTTTTCTCTTTTTTGTTTTTTTTGTTTTTTGTTTTTCATTTCAACTCATACATTTTCAACACATTCATTAATAAATACATTCTCTCATTTCACACTTACCTCATAATAATTAGCACACACAAAATTTATCAATAAATAACTAAGCTCAAAGCACAGAGGACAAATCTCACATGCACACACACGTGCACACACATACACACCCACGCACACACACTCACAGACGCACACATTAAAGGGACACTCATACCTGTACAATGGCGTGGGTCCCAGATGGACGGTGGACAGAGGTCCGCTACAGGAGGGGGCGCAATTGCTCCTATCAGCACAGCTGGGACCGTGATAACGGGAGGGATCAGGGGAAGGCCCGTGGACCTCCCAGACCCTCTTGGGGATGGACTCAGTTCCCCGATCACGACAGCAACAAGCAGCTTCAACTCCAAAATGACCTCTTGAGCTGCAGAAAGTGAGCAGCTGTGAGACCACCTGCCTGCTCACTGCACACCTGTTCACTGCACACCTGTTCACTGCACACCTGCTCAATGCACACCTGTTCACTGCACACCTGCTCACTGCACACCTGCTCACCGCACACGTGCTCACTGCACACCTGTTCACTGCACACCTGCTCACTGCACACCTGCTCACTGCACACCTGCTCACTGCACACCTGCTCACCGCACACGTGCTCACTGCACACCTGTTCACTGCACACCTGCTCACTGCACACCTGTTCACTGCACACCTGCTCACTGCACACCTGCTCACTGCACACCTGCTCACTGCACACCTGCTCACTGCACACCTGTTCACTGCACACCTACTCAATGCACACCTGCTCCTGAAGACCTGCAGCGCTCACACCTGATTGGCTGAGCAGTGACAGAGGAAATGTCATCAGTCAGCTGTTTGCTGTTTGCTGCAGGTCGTCAGTTGACTGAGTGATGTTTGTCTTTTCAGTTCATGAAATCAGCCACAGGAGGATCCGACCGGAGCCGAGCGCAGCAGAGGACGAGTTTGACTGTTTTTAGCAGCATCGCTGTGTCGAGCTGCAGAGACCATATATGTTTTTATGAATCCTTTTTATCATGTTCATTATAACAAATCTTCAGTCTTTAAGGAACATTAAAGGAACATTAAACATCAGAAAAATATGTGTCTTTAAGCTCTTAGCAGTGTCTGAAGTTTAGATTTGTATGTGTGTTTGTGTATTTTCAGATCACAAATATGAATTCTGTAAAACTGTCACTTCACTTACAATAAGAATACTCTGCTGAAATAATCGTCTCACTTTTTCTTCATATTTCTCTTTATTTGCTTTTTTGGTGAAAAAAATCTCATGAAATTTCTTGTGCACATACTGATCTACAGTGTAAGTTCTGATTAACGCATACAAGTGAAATGAAAGAGAGTTCAGAAAATATTTACACTAAACTTTACCCTAAAGGCATGTTTTATTACAAGTATGGCTTTGCAAAATCAATCTTTAAAAAATACAATACATTAACACGATTTTACACTTTCATTGAGTTTATTTTTTTTCCCAACATCAGTCCTCCAAATATTCACAAATTTTCAGAAAATCTAACCCTTTAAATGCAAGGTTGTAATGCTGCCACTATATTTTTTTTAGATAACACACACACACACACACACACATACACACACACTCTGAACAACAACAGCAACATTAGAAACACTCGACTCTGCAGCTGAGACGTTAAATAAAACAGGTGTTAAACTTCAATAACAATAAGAGCGAAACGTGTCAGACTCTTCAAGTCTCTGCATGCTGAGCTGCATCTTTGATGTCACACACGCACACACAGACACACAGACACACACACACACACACACACACACAGAGTTGTTCTGTTTTCATCACTCTGTGTGTGTGTGTGCGTGCTTGTGTGTGTGTGTGTGTGTGTGTGTGTGTGTGTGTGTGTGTGTGTGTGTAGCTTCCTCCTGCAGGAACACACACAGACGGACAGATTAGGACGGAGGAGGAAACATCAGACTGAAACAACAATTTTCATCCCTGGAAAAGTTTTAGAAAAACTAAAAAAAAAAAACGTGAAAGTTTTGGAAAAGTCATGAAAATTTGTTTCACAAACCTGTTACGTAACACATGATGTGTTCAAGGACCATAAGGAATGTGAAAATCCAGTGATCATTTCTGGCTGTGAAATTATGTCATTTTGGTGATTTTTAAGGAAAAAATGCCTTAAAAACCCCTGAGCATGTTTTAAAGAAGGAAAAACTACCAAAATATTCTCTTCAAAAATAAATATTCTCCAATGTTTTCTTTAAAAAAAAGCCAACATGTTTTTAAAATTACAAAATTAAAACAGATAACAGAGCCAAAATGTTTTCTTCAAAGTCACCCTAAAAAACCTTTTTAAAAAATTCACCCTGTTTTCTTTAAAGAAGAAAAGCCCAAATGTTTTCTTTAAAAATCAACTAAAATAAAATACTGCCTTTTAAAAACTGACAAAACAAAATTTAAAACGGCTAAATGTTTTCTTTAAAAAGAGCCATTAAATTTTAAAGAAAAAAAACATAATATTCTCTTCAAAAATCACTGAAATTAATTTTCAGAAAATCACCCTGATGTTTTCTTTTACAGAAAAAAGTCAAAATGTTTTCTTCAATTCTAGCCAAAAATAATACGAAAATGTGTCTTTAGAAATTGCAAAAAAAAAAAAAAAAAGAAAGAAAGAAAAATAAATTGTCATTTTTTTGGCCCTGAGGAGCCCGCTGTTTGTTTCTTGTCTCAGATCAAAAGTCAGTTATTTTAATAAGGAGGCAGCACGCTTGTATGTTTAGTTAAACCGGTTAATCGGCCAATTCTGATCATTTCTGACAGATATTCGTCATCGTCATCATTGTCACTATAATCAATATAATAACAACAACTATTATTATTATTCTGTTCATTATTATTACACTTATTTTAAAGTGCAGAGTGTGAAAAGTAGAATGTGTGTCGTTTTAGATTTCTGAATTTTTTTCTTTAATAACCTGAAAATGTCTCGTATGAGCGGCTCAGTTTGTGGCAACAGCTCAGGTTACGTGTGTGTGTGTGTGTGTGTGTGTGTGTGTGTGTGTGTGTGTGTGTAAACAGTCATCAGTGTGTGTGTGTTGTGTGATGAGAGGCTGACAGGAAGGGTGTGTGTCGCTGACGCCTTTCATCGTGAAACTCAGGATTTAAGAAGAGGAAACTGCAAACACTCATTTCTATCAGTCCATGCTCTTTGATGTTTCACAACTGACAAATCTGACACACACACACACACACACACACACACA
>NW_024621594.1:0-1485 GCF_008729295.1 Plectropomus leopardus | reverse complement strand
GTCTTCAAAGGCATATTTTCTCAAAAAATAAAAAATAAAAATACAAAACACAAAAACACAAAGTTGTAAGCCCCTTCCTAAAGCCAAAATATTAAAAATTCAAGTCCCTACCCAGTGCCTCAATTTTTTGACATGCCTCTCCGTTTTTGCACCACCCACTGCCCCTCTCATAAATAACGACCAGCCCCTTAGCAGACTTTTATTTCGTTAAAAAAGAGCTACACACTGCAGTAAAACTCGCGCATTTATTTTGAAGGCCTCATCTCCCGACTTCCGCCGCCCCTGCGTCTTCAGCGCAGCGAGCTTGACGCAGCAGCGGAGACCCAAACGGAGGCAGAGCGGATCAATTTGGAGCCGCGGCGGTTGATCGGGATTATGCGGCGGCGCTGATCGCTGTATCGGTAAGAAACTGCGGCCTCCGGCACCACCGACTGAGCCGTTTAACGGGCCGTTAGTCCGGTCCGACGGTTTACCGCAAACCAGCTAGCTTAGCGCGCGAGCCTCAGACCGCCCCGCTCCCTTTGTTCGTTTGCGCCTTTTTTCTTCGCACCGATGCGGGTTTTGTAAATACTGGCGCAACATGGCCGCCGTCTGGAGGGTCCGCGCACATTTAACGTGTTGTAAACAGTGAGGGGGACAGTGTGTTAGTGCGGGGGACACTGAGGGGGACACTGAGGGGGACACTGAGGAGGAGGTAAACTGTGACCTCTGGATGGACACCTTCATCATCAAACCAAAACAGACACAGACAGACTCCCTGATGATAGTAATGGACATGTCTGCATCTGTGCTGGAGACAGACAGGAGGACAGAGGGACACACACACAGACACACACACACACACAGAGGGACATAGGTAGGCTACAGATAGATAGAGGGACACACAGACAGACAGACAAGAGGACAGAGGGACACACAGACAGACAGACAAGAGGACAGAGGGACACACAGATAGACAGAGACAGATAGAGGGACACACTCAGAGACAGTTGGGGGCACACACACACACACACACACACACACACACAGAGGGACACACTTGTCCTTAAATCCTAGAAATGTCCTCAAATCTAGAAGCATCCTAAAATTGTCCTAACATCCGAGAAACATCTTAAAATTTGAGAAATGTCCTTAAATCCTGAAAATGTCCAAAAATTCTAGAATTGTCCTAAAATCTGAGAATTGTCCTGAAATTCTGGAAATGTCTTGAAATCCAAATGTCCTAAAATCCCAGAATTGTCCTGAAATCCTAGAGATGTCCTAAAATTCTAAAAGTGTCCTAAAATCCTTGAAATGTCATGAAATCCTGGAAATGTACTAAAATCTTAAAAACGTCTTTAACCCTTGAAATGTCCTAAAATCCCAGAATTGTCCTGAAACCTGAGATGTCCTCAAATCCTTGAAATGAGTGATTTCGTTGGTTGGATGTTTATTTTTGCAGGTCTAAATCAAAAAACAGAGTGTCTGAAACCTTTCGTACGGAGG